>NW_007252937.1:29536-51712 GCF_000164805.1 Carlito syrichta
TGAAGAATGCTGTTGTTCTTTTTTCTTTTTCTTCTGTGTTCAGTACTTTCTTAAGTGTTTCTTGTAGAGGTGGTCTGGTGGCAGCATAGGTTCTTAGGGACTGGATATCTGGAAAAAAATTCAATTCTTCCTCACTAATGAAGCTTAGTTTGGCTGGGTAGGTTATTCTTGGTTGAAATTGTTTCTCTTTTAGAACTTTGAAGATAAGGCTCCAGGATCTCCTGGCCTGAAGGGTTTCGGTGGATAAATCTTCTGCTATTCTAATTGATCTTCCCTGGTAGGTAGTCTGGCCTTTTTCTCTTGCTGCCTTTAGGATTTTTCCTTTTATAGCTACTTTGTTTAGGTGAATTATTATATGTCTGGGAGTTGGTCTTCTCATTTGTTGTCTTGCAGGAGTTCTCTGAATCTCTTGTGCTTGAATTGTTTCATCTTTAATGAGATGAGGGAAGTTTTCTTGAATGATTTTATGAAATGTTTGTTCCAGTGTGGCTTCTGTTTCTCTCTCTGCCTCAGAAAGCCCAATTATTCTTAGGATTGGTCTCTTGAAGTGGTCATTCATCTCTTGCAGGTTTTGTTCTGTCTTTTTGAGCTTCTTTTCTATGCTTTTGACAGTTTGGGTTAGTTATGTGTTTTGGTCTTTGAGCTCTGAGATTCTTTCTTCTGCTTGGCTTATTCTGCTTTCCATGCTTATTAGTCTGTTGTTCATTTCCATCACAATATTCAGCTCCTTTCTATTTTCCTCTTGTCTCTCCTTAATTTTTAAAATTCTCTCCATTAATGTCTTGATGTCTGGGTTTGTTGCATGTAACCAGTCATTCTGGGGACTCTTCATTGTTTGTGTTCCAGAATCTGTTTTCTGAGTGTCTGATTTCCCAGGGGTCTGTGTGAGACCTATATTCTTCTTTTGGTTTTTCTTCATTTGTGCGGTTTTTCTCCCTCCCTACTTTTTCCTTCCCTCCACGTCACCGTCTTCTTTAATTCTGTTATTCAGGGGTAAAGGGATTGGTTTTACTTCTGTTTGTTCAATCTCCTATTCTTTATGTATGCCCTCTTATTTTGTTCAATTCTGGAGTTGCACTGTAGGTTGGAGGTGGTCCTTTTTGCAGTTTTGAGATTTACTTAAGGGGGGAGCTGTGATTCAAATCTGTCTGCAGGTCCTGGTATTCACTGACGGGTGTGTGGATAATGTGGAACCCACTTCCCACTGCCCTGGAATCTGTCTGTGCAGTGGGGCTGTAGGTTTACTCCCTTGAATCACCAGCAGGTGGTGCTATCTCAGCTGCTCAGCCCAGAGGGGGTGGGGCCAGACAGGAACAAGATGGCTGCCTGCCTCAGGTCTGGCAACAGGAGCCTTACGGCAGAGGGCAGGACTGTCTTGGTTGCAGGAGAACACTTGGCTCGCATGGCGGCCTGCCGGCTCCTGCGGTTCCGCTTGTAGTCTGGCAGTTCGGCCCAGCCCGGGTCGCACGCAGCTCCATGGGAATCACTGCAGCGAAGGTGGTGGCGACGAGGGTCTAGGGTTTTGCCACCACCTTGGAGAGGCCCTTCTGTCTCTGGGCCATGTTGCCTTCAGCTTCCAAGATGTTGGCAGCTGGGAATGAAAGGCAAAGGGAGGGAGCACGGGACAGGAACGCCGCGTGGGCGTGTGCCCACTGGGGTGGCCACCCGAGGGACCTGGGAACAGAGGGTAAAAAGTCTTGTGCTGGGACAGAGTGGAACTGGGACTCGAAACAATACTTTTAAGGAAAAACATTTTCATTAATTTCCCCTCTATAGTTTTCTCAACTGGAAAAAAATATTAGTAGTAATTTCTTTGACGATTTCTCACTGATGTTCTATTTTCCCTGTCTTCATGCTTATCTTTAGTATTTAAGTATCTGAATGGATAATACATCTAAATTAACTAATTTCTACTTCCTTCCCCAGATGTCAAAGACCCCTCAACTCCTCCAGCTATTGGAGCTAGCAAACCAGGATCTTATGTGTTATTTTAACTCCATTTGTTGAATTCTGGCTATAATACTTCCTCCTCTTATATATCAATCTGATTCTTTCATAGTCTCTATATCAAAGTCATATTCTTCCTTATGACTCATCTAATAAACTCTACTGTAAAAGACTTTAAATCTATTTCCCAAGACAAAAATCTTATCTCTTTTTTCTTTATTTTACTTCTTTTTCCCACTTGACTTCATGAAAATGTGTTGATTTCAGGACTAAATCACTTATATTCTGTTTCATTGCTAATCAAAAAATACTTTCAACCGAATTTTCTGTTCATGACTTTAAAAAGGCTGCTCAACCCAGCTTTGTAATACTTAAAAAAAAAAAAGAACCTTCAATTCCTTCAAGTAAAATAATAACAAAAACTTAAAACTTTGCTTTTTTTCAAGTTTAGTCTCTAGTGTGATTGAGACACATATTAGATCATGTCACTCCTCCTTTGAAAATTCCCTATTTTGCATAGAGTAAGACTCTTACTTTCCCTTCTCTTTTAGGTCCTTAGGACGCTATTAAAGTTTTCTTCTCCATGTATACTCTACTACACTATCAAACCTTGAGGTTGTTTGACACAGCTCCCCAAATAATCCAGGGAAAAATTTCATGTTCTTTAATTTATTTTCATGAATTTCTTTCTTTCTTTTTTTTTTTTTAATTGGAGTCTCACTCTGTCGCCCAGACTGGAGTGCAGTGGCTGCTCCCGGTCACCGCAGCCTCGACCTGCTGGGCTCTGGCGATCCTTCCGCCTCAGCCTTCCAAGTAGCTGAAACTACAGGCATGTGCAACCATGCCCGGCTAGTTTTTGACTTGTTGTAGAGATGAGGTCTTGCCAAGTTGCCCAGGCGGGTCTCAAACCCACGGACTCAGGCAATCCACTCACCTCAGCCTCCCAAAGGTGTGGGATTACAGGCTGAGCCACCGAGCCTGGCATTTTCATGAGTTTTTACAAGATATTTTAATTTTCTTAGTGCTTTTATTTCCTCATACATCCAAGTCATTTATATCTACTCATTTGATCTCATTTCTGTACTTATCACACATTTTAAAAGTTATAGCATATACCTAAAGTTCTATTTTTAATGTATAGAACATTTCCTTTCCCCCCAAACCTCCATGGCTAAAAATGTAAAGTCCTTTCTATGTAACTCTCATGGCTAGTTTACTTATTCTCTATTATTTATATAATATCTTAGTTACACATCATCAGTTATTTGTCATTAATGAGAAACTGTTTGTTATTTGTGCTAGTACTAAAGGTTATACCTAGAGAAAAATAGTCCATGGTCCTTTAAAAATGATCCTATGGCATTATTTTTTTAATTAAAAAGGCTGTCTTAGAGATGAATGTTAACCTTAAGAGTAACCCTGATGTCAAGAAATATAGAAAACAATATTTAAACAATCAAAATTATTAATTTATTTTGATACAATATATTGAGTTATTATGCTGGAAAGTTTGCAAAGTCTTGAAGACACTTTAGTAAAAACTTTTCAGTTTATTAATGAAGGATTTGAGACTTTGAAAGGAGACCTTACACATTCACTTTACACGTAGGACCTCTGATTCCCAGTCTGAGCTCAGTACGTATAAATATTTATTAGTGGATAGGCATTATAAATATTTTGGAGAAAAGTATAGTCCAAATTATGGGAGAGAAGGATAATGTTCAAGTGTCAAACAAATATTTTAATGAGAAGTTGGAGGATCTAAAAAAAAGGCAGTGTGGCAATTCCTAAAAGATCTAAAAGTTGACCTTCCATATGACCCCGCAATCCCCCTACTGGGAATATACCCAGAAGAACTCAAATCAAAAGACACCCTCACACGTATATTTACCTCAGCATTGTTTATAGTAGCAAGGCCATGGACGCAACCATGCTGCCCATTAAAAGAGGACTGGATAAAAAAAAAAGTGTTACATATACATGATGGACTATTACGCAGCCATACAGAAGAACAAAATCATGAACTTCACAGCAACCTGGATGGACTTAGAGTCTATAATACTGAGTGATCTTTCACAGAAACAAATAACTGAGTTTCATATGTTCTCACTCATAAGTGGATCTTGAACAATTATCTTAGTACTCTAAGAAAAGGATTGGCAGTAGCAGGAAACTGCGAGGGAGGGGGGCAGAGAAGCAGGATTGGCAGTAATGGGAGTCTGCCTGGGGAAGGGGGGCGTACCTCATCAACAAGGGTATCTGCATAATGAACATTTGAATACCTAACCCTGAACTGTACCCCACATCTTTAAAATAAAAAAATTAAAAGTTAAAAAAGAGGCTGCTTTATTTGAATAGTGTTTTTGGCCATGGTCTTTGAGACATTTTTGTCATATTTATATTGCTTCTTTTCACTAGTGAGGCATTTTGTCCTCTTTCTGCTTTTGAAGATACAGCATTTTTAAAGATGTCTTTCCTGATTCCATAAGCCGAATTATTCTCTCCTTTTATTGTGAACATTTCCCTCTCTTATAGTACAGCAAAACTTTGTATCTCATCTGATTTTGTGCCCTGAAGTATCTGATTCATCTAAAAAAAAATTCCTCTGGTCAGTTCTGGCTAGACTATTTACCAGCTAAGTCATCTCAGCAAGAAACAACTAATGTGAATCTCGGTCTTTCGTGTGTATAAAATGGAGATGGTTTACATTATCAATCTCATTTTAGGTTTTTTTAATGCAAAGTAATATAATTGCATTTGATTCAAAATTAAAAGCAAGTTATTTTACCTCCGTAAAATCTTTGCCTTTCTGCTTCTAATAGATGTAAAGGTGACTGAACATGACTTTGATTTTCGAATTTTTGAGTTGGTGAACACCTTTAGTCCCACGCCCTGGAAAAAACTGATGACTCAGTCAACTCGTAAGCTTGATTAGAATCTATAAAACATACTATCCTTAGAGATTGCCCTATGTAATTTCAGTAGCCTTATAATATGGTCATTCCATGGAGATACACAGTACTCAATACATACAAAGTAGTAAAATTACTATACTTTTTAGATTAAGATTTTATTTGTTATTCTATTTATTCTTCCTTAGTTTGCAAAAAAAAAAAAAGCCCTAAATATAACTAAAAATAACTGTAAGAATAGGCAGAGGAGGCCAGGTTTGGTGACTCAGCCTGTAATCCCAGCCTGTGGATTGCCTGAGCCTGTGGGTTCAAGACTCACCTGGGCAACTCGGTGAGACCTCATCTCTACAGTAAATCAAAAATTAGACAGGCATGGTAGCATGCACCTGTAGTTCTGGCTAGTTGGAAGGCTGAGGTGGAAAGATCGCCGAAGCCCAGCAGGGCAAGGCTGTGGTGGTCGGGAGCGTGCCACTGCACTCCAGCCACTGCACTCCAGTCTGAGTGACAGAGTGAGACTCCAACTCAAAAAAAAAGAATAGGCAGAGGTTAGGTCTAGCCCTGGCTCTGATTTACTAACTGATATCTCGTGTGATCTTAACAGAGACTTTAATCCTTTTATTGGCTTCATTTTTTTTCTCATCTGAAAAGGATAGTCAAGTCTAAACAATTACTAAAATTTTTTATAGATATAGAATAGTACTAACATCCAAAAATCACACATTGGCATGCTAACAAGTAGTTATAATTTTACCTTGAGGAAGCTATACATATCTTCTTCATCATCACTTGGCAAGGGAACATAGACAGTTCCTCTGTGAATGACATAAGAATGAGTACAACCTGCTTGTTCTTCCTGCTGGTCCACTTTGTCAGGAAAATCAGTGAGATCTTTCACAGTGAGCAGATTATATACCTATAAAAGTGGGAAGATCAAAGGTAGAACTCTTGCCTGCTTCCCTTAAAATAGTGAACAGACAGAAAGACAATAATGATCACCCATCTTTTCTTGAGTATCTTCAAGTATTTGGTACCTTAAGAGAAGTTAAAAATGTTGTTTATTTTTGACAGTGTGTCTTTGTTCTAAAGAATAAAACCTGGCCAGTTGTGGTGGCTCATGCCTGTAATTCCAACACTTTGGGAGGCCGGGGCTAGACCAGGGGTTTGAGACCTTCCTGGGCCACTTGGTGAGACTTCATCTCTATGATAAATCAAAAAAATTAGCTGGGCATGGTGGTGCATACCTGTAGTTCCAGCTATTTGGAAGGCTGAAGTGGAAGGATTGTCTGAACCCAACAGGTTGAGACTGCAGTGGCCATGAGTGTGCCACTGCACTCCAGCTTGGGCAACAAAGTGAGATTTCGATGAAAAAAAAAAGAATAAAACCTACTTGGAAAAATGCTTCTGGAGATTAATAAAATATTAAATGATGAAGAATTAATTAAAACTTCATTGCAGAATTTAGAGATAAAACCAGACCAAATATAGAAAGGAGATCTAACTTGTCTCTGTGAGTGATGAACAGTTAATGCCCTGAGGAATTTAGGTATAAATTGTTATTGCCACCTATGTCTACTCAGCTTTATTCTTGGATAGAAAAACCATATAGGCACACAAATGAGCATATATGATCTATAGTGGAAAGACCAATGTCTATGCAATGACAAACACAGGACACTTCTTATGGAAAAAGGATGATTTAGCAAAACCAAGAACCCACAGAGTAGAACCGAAGGCTAGGAAATTCATTCCTGGACTGGAGTATGATTGAGTCTTAATCGAAGAACTTCTGACATTTGTTTGACTTAGAATAACTATGGATCAGAAATAAGTGCTGTGTGCCTCCTGTTTTCCCTTTGTGAGCAAGAGTGTCGATAATGATGATTTCATGCCATTCCACCATCACATGTTGAATGTGTGGGGGGCAAATAACTTGAATTCACTTTAGTTCAAGGCCTTCAGATCTACAGGCACTGTACCTGAGGAACTATACCTGAGATGCATGACCTGTACCTGGGCCTGATTTAGATGATGAAATTTAGCCTCTGAGCTGGTGCTAAATGAGAACTTTAGGGACCTCAGAAGACTGGGTGTATTTTACACGTGTAAGGGAGGTGAATCACTGGGGGTCAGAGGGCAGACTGTGAAGATAGCTTCTTTTTTTTTTTTTTGAGTTGGAGTCTCACTCTGTCGCCCAGACTGGAGTGCAGCAATCGCTTCTCGGCCTTTTGGCTAAGATCAAGTGTAAGATAGCTTCTAAAATTGTCCCCAATAATCTCTGCCTCCTGGTATTCATGCGCTACCATTGTTCCTCCCACAATAAATAGGGTTAACCTTGTATAGACAATAGAATATCGTGCAAATAATGGTATGGAAGTGTGACTTCCAAGGTTAGGTCATAAAAGTTATTGCAGGTTTAGCTCCCCTGGATAACTTACTCTGAAGGAAACTGTACCATGTTTTTTTCTTTTCTTTTCTTTTTTTTTGAGTTGGAGTCTCACTCAGTTGCCCAGACTGGAGTGTAGTGGCCGCTCCCGGCCACCGCAGCCGCGACCTGCTGGGCTCCGGCGATCCTTCCGCCTCAGCCTTCCTAGTAGTCGGAATTACAGGCATGCGCTACCACGCCCGGCTGATTTTTTGATTTATTGTAGAGATGAGGTCTCGCTGCCCAGGCGGGTCTCGAACCCGCGGGCTCAGGCAATCCACTCACCTCAGCCTCCCAAAGGCGCGGGATTACGGGCTGAGCCACCGAGCCCGGCTGAAAACTGTACCATGTTTTAAGGACAATCCAGCAGCCCTATGAAGACTGTGCGGTAAGAAACTGAGGCCCCTCGACAACAGCATGTGAGAAACTTGTCTTGGAAGCAGATCTTCCAAACTCAGTCAAGCCTTCAGGTGACTGCAGCCCTAGCCAACATGTTGGTTGCAATCATAATGGATCACAAGCCAGAACCACCTAGCTAAGTTGCTTTGAATTCTTTACTCTCAGAAACTGCATGCTAAAATAAATGTTTGTTGTTTTAAACCACGAGATTTGGGGGGAAATTGTTATGTAGTAGTAGATTGCTATCACAAACATCCTTTATACTTCTTTATCTATTTTCCTTTGTTTTTGAGTAGAAGAGTCAGATAGTACTTAGATGAGCATGTACTATCTATATTGGATGAACCAATGTTTTCTAAATTATTATTCAACGCAAATGAACTTAAAGATTTTTATAACTTTAACAGCCAAAATCTCCACTTATGTTCATAACCCCTTCTCACCTTCACAATACTCAACTTTGTTATGCAATCGAAGCAACTGTTAAATTTGTATGACAGAACAGAATAGGATAAGATAGACATAATATATTGAAAAACAGACTAAATTCTTCTAATACATGCTGAAAATAATAGCTTAGAATAGACTCATAAATAAAAAGTATAGGAAAAAAGGCATATTCCCAAAGAAAGCACCCAGAGTGAAAATTTTCTTGTTTCAGGTTAACTTCTTGATGCTGTCCTCTAATTAAAATAGAAAAATATAGTTATAATAATTATTATGGTATGAGGAGATATTTCAATTTATTAATAAATAGTAATAAGGTGGAGAAGAATTTTGATTACAGTAGACACCCCCTTATCTGTGGTTTTGATTTCCAAGGTTTCTGTTTCCAGTGGTCAACTGTGGTCCAAAAATATAAAATGGAAAATTCCAGAAATAAATAATACATAAGTTTTAAGGTGCTGCTGTTCTTAGCAGCATGATGAAATCTCACACCATCCCATTTTGTTCCACTCGGAACATGAATCCTCTTCACTGTGGAGCTCCCCACTCCTTAGTCACAAGCCCTTCTGCTTATCAGATGGAGCAGTACTTTTCGAGTCACCCTTATTTGACTTCACAATGGCCTCATTGCACAAGAGTAGTGGCGCCGGCAATTTGGATATGCCAAAGAGAAGCTGTAAAGTGCTTCCTTTAAGTGCAAAGGTGAAAGTTCTCCACTTAATAAGGAAAGAAGACAAACAAACAAACTTGTATGCTGAGGTTGCTAAGATCTATAGTAAGAACAAACCTTCTGTCCATGAAATTGGGAAGAAGGAAAAATAAATTCTTTCTCGTGTTGCTGCCACACCTCCAACCGTGCACCTCAAACAGCCACAGTATGTGACAAATGCTTAATTAAGATGAAAAAGACACTACATTTGTGGATGGATGACATGAACAGAAGTGTTTTCTGGTTGACAGCAATTTGGTTCAGTACAATCTGTGGTGTCAGGCATTCACTGGGGGTCTTGGAATATGCACCTTGTGAAGAAGGCGAGGGATACTTTACATGCTCCAATCTGAAGAATGTTAATTTTGATGATTTAATAAGACAGGGATCTCTGATACTAGTACCTCACAGTTTTAGAATTTAATACACATAGAGTAGAAACTAGAACAAACAGAATAAACTTTAATATTATTGATTTACCTTCCAACACTGAAAAGTAATAATACCTCCTAGATGGGAAGTTGATTGATCCTTTTTTGTTTGGTTTTGTTTCACCTTTTTATTGAAGTAAAATACAACACAAAATTTCCTCTTTTCACAGTTTCTGGGTGTACAGTTCAGTGACATCAAGTAAATTAACAATGTTGTGCAACAATGATTGATCCTTTTAAATGTTGAGTCATGCAGCTGTTAAAGCTAGAAAATTTGCCATAATTTTTAATAATGATCAAATTGCAACAAATACTTTTTCTTATAGTATATTGAAAGATTTCAAAATATGGATAATCTAGTTTTAAAGAAGTTAGACAAGTCATTTCTGAAATTTTCCCTTCCTTCTGATAGCTTTTTCTTCAAAAACCCCATATTAACCATTTTTTCATCCTTTATTTTGCCGAGTCACATATTGTAGTCCTCTAGAATGAGAGTTCTATAAGGATGACGGTGATATATCTCTTCCTATTTCCTTGGCTCTTCCAATAGGTCCAGCACACATAATGATGATGATAATATTAATAATAAAATAAACCAGCATGACATGCCAAGTGTTACCACCATGGATAAATTTAACGACAGTAAAAAACAGAGAATTAGAATTTTAGTCCATGAATTAACATTACCAACTAAGGTGTAATAAGTCATTTATTAGAAATTGAAAATAGCTGGGCTTGGTGGCTCAGCCTGTAATTCCGCGCCTTTGGGAGGCTGAGGTGAGTAGATTGCCTGAGCCCGTGGGTTCGAGACCCGCCTGGGCAGCGAGACCTCATCTCTACAATAAATCAAAAAATCAGCCGGGCGTGGTAGCACATGCCTGTAATTCCGGCTACTCGGAAGGCTGAGGGGGAAGGATCGCCGGAGCCCAGCAGGTCGAGGCTGCGGTGGCCGGGAGCGGCCACTGCACTCCAGTCTGGGCGACAGAGTGAGACTCCAACTCAAAAAAAAAAAAAAAAAAAGAAATTGAAAATAATTTGTGACTCACTTATTACCACCTTTACTGATCCCAATAACTCTAAAGACATAAATAGTTAGATCTATTAAAAGGCATATGACTTTCCTTATGCTTGTAAGTATGAACAAGTTTACTTACTCCAGTGACCAAAAGGGAGTTTATTTAGACAGGATTCATAGTATCTAATACTTTCGGAAGCCTATTAATTCATTCTCTGTTTTAAACATGGCTATCACATAAGTGAAGAATCTTAGCATTATATAGCTTTCATTAAGATTATTGTAAAACGTAGTAATTGAGACTGAGATTCTATTCCTTATAGAAATAGTTGTTGTGTCACGGAAAGGATCAAACCTTGCATGCAGAGTTTCAGACACATTGCAGATTATGCCACTTCTTCCTGGGTTATCTTTCATAAATCTCTCAACTATTCTGAATCTTAATTTTCTCTCCTTAAAATAGGACTATTACTCTCTGGAGTGTTGGGAGGATTAAGTGAGAACACCTAAATGACACATCTTAAGAAACTATCAAGGACTAGACAAATGGTAAGTATTTTTGTTTTTATATTTTATTTTCAATAGCGGCTTCTTGCCTTGGACCCCTGGCAGGGCTCTTCCTGATCCCTGGGGCTGCTGGTAACTCACCGAGGATGGGGAGAGCTCAGCCTCAGGTTTCATGAGCACGCTTTGGTCCACAGCATGGAGGGCACAGAAGGACTGCTGAGCAGCTGTGACTCACAGGTGGATATGTGAGGTTGGAAGACTTGCGCTGGACTGAAGTTCAAATCCACCTGTGAGAAATGAGAGACAAGTCATCCAGTATTATCCCTACTTCTGCGGTCTTGCAGACACCTGTGTTTCCTAACTCAGCGTTACATTTAGCTTTGTATGACTTTGTTGCTAGTTCAGCCAGGTACCTCTCTTCACATCTTTTCTTCACTTTACTGAAAAAAGTCTTATTCAGTCGCTCAATCTTGTCTTAGGGAGACAACTAAGATAGCATTGGGGTAGATAGCTTGTTTTGAGTTTTAAAGGCTCATCGCTACCTCTGATGCATGATAAGGTGTTTACACTAGGTGTTTACACTTATTCTTCACTTATTCTTACACTTATTCTTCAGGTTTTTGGAACTTTTGTGTCTTAGCATCTTATATACTCATACAATTGAATGGACACCAAACTGAATGACATTTTATGTTGTAGCAACTTAACGTAATTGAAAAAGCAGAGCCATTAACTTCTTGGGAACGTTAATTTTACTTTTCTGGATTTGGTTTTCTGTAGGGTGAACTAGATGGTGCCTACAGTATCATTTGTTTGCATTCTTACAATTTTATGTTCAATCACCTTGTTGGTTAAACAGTTCAAATGCTCAAAATGTTCAGAATCTCCAATAACTTCTCCATTTGGTAAAATGGTAAAGATGAACATTCGTGCAATGGAAGCAATGTCCGACTCCACAGGGAAAGACAAGGAAAAACTGCCTTTCACTGGAGTATGGACAAAATGAGATAAAACGGTCATGGTCAAGGCACTTTTCCAGTTTAGAATTGTGCCTATGCATCAATGCCTTCGTTTCTTTAAATGTCATTATAGCTCTTTGGTGAAATTAATAGGCCGATGTCTCCCTTCATGACTTCAAGTATAGAATAAGCTAATAAAATTCCTTTCATGCACATCTTTTTTTTTTTTAATTTTGAGTTGGAGTCTCACTCTGTCACCCAGGCTGGAGTGCAGTGGTACACTCACGGCCACCGCAGCTTTGACCTGCTAGGCTCAGACAATCCTTCCGCCTCAACCTTCCAAGTAACCGGAACTACAGGCACGTGCTACCATGCCTGGCTTATTTTTTGATTTATTGTAGTGACAAGGTCTCACCAAGTTGCCCAGGCTGGTCTCGAACTCCTGAGCTTAGGCAATCCTCTTGCCTCGCCTCCCAAAGTGCTAGGTTTACAGGCTTGAGCCACTGCACCTGGCCCATGCACATCTTTTTTTACCTGATTCTCCACTTAACTGATGCCTAAACAATTTAAATATCAATAACCCTAAGTAGTTCTGCATACATAAATATGACAACTATTTTATTTGGACTTTAAACTAGAAATGATTCTCAATTTAAATATAGAGATACAATTTATAAGATATAATCACATAGTTTATTTTTTTCAAATATGACTTATTACTATTTGAGTCCGAGTCTCACTCTGTCACCCAGGTTGGAGTCCAGTGGCGCAGTCATGGCTCACCGCAGCCTTCAGCTCCTGGACTCAGGAGATCCTTCCTTCCGCCTCAGCCTCTGAGTGCCTGGGACTATAGGCACATGCCACCATGCCTGACTAAATTTTTGAATTTTGTAGGGATGAGGTCTTGTTATGTTGTCCATGTATGTCTCTAACTCCTGTGCTCAAGTAATATTCCCACCTCAGCATCCCAAAGTACTGGGATTATAGGCTTAAACTACTGTGCCTGGCCAAATATGACTTACACACACACACCTTTTTCCACTGCTCAAAACAGTTTTTGAACTTGTCAATTTTGATGCCTTTTAGTGCTTATGCCTGTTTTTTTCTTTTTCTTTTTCATTTTTTCCGCATCGGCAAAAACATTTCCCTTTGAGAACTTTTTTTTTTTTTTTGAGTTGGAGTCTCACTCTGTCGCCCAGACTGGAGTGTAGTGGCCGCTCCTGGCCACCGCAGCCTCGACCCACTGGGTTCTGGCGATCCTTCCACCTCAGGCTTCCAAGTAACTGGAACTACAGGTGCGTGCTACCATGCCCGGCTGATTTTTGATTTATTGTAGAGATGAGGTCTCGCCAAGTTGCCCAGGCGGGTCTCGAGCTCGCAGGCTCAGGCAATCCACTCACCTCAGCTTCCCAAAGGCACCGGATTACAGGTTGAGCCACCCAGCCGACTTTGAGGACTTTTTTGTTTGAGGAAACAAACAAACAAACAAAATCGCTCCAGGGGAGATAGGGTGAATAGAGGGGTGGGGCACAGTGGTCAAGCCGTTTTTTGGTCAAAAACCGTTGAACATTCAGCCCAGTGTGGGCAGGTTGTTTGTGTAAATCACTCATCATTAAATGGGCAAATGCACTGAAAGAATCTCCAAAAAAAATCACTGAAGTCGAACACAGCCTCTCACAGCAACACTAGGTGGTACACATGCTGATGGGTTCTTAGAACACCTACATAGTAGGGGGAACCTGTACTAAAAGGGACCCACCCTGCAAAAATAATTCCATTTTTGGGGGTCCCCTTTCATATACACCCAACATACTGTGTTTTATACTTAAATATGCACAATAAAATTTATTTTAAAAAAGTTTAGAGCCCTGAGATTGGAGATGCTAAATTAAAGCTGTTTAACTCTATGCAGTACAGATAATTTTTCCGACTCCACCCAAATTTTACATTGTTTGCTATGAATTATGCAGCAAAATCCTAAGTTTGGAAGATGAAGGGGTTTAAAATGTCACTTAGGGCATATCAGTTATATTTTATTTTTCTAGTTTGATAGGAAAATAAATGATAAAAACAGAAGAAAATGTTAAACATGGAATAATTACTAATAGTATTAAGTTTAGCTCTGGGGGAGGTGGAGGTTGTTTAAATGTTTTAATTACAAGAATGTCTGTGGGTTCTTTTTTCAGTGACTTCACCTTTGACAGGTTGAATTAGAATAGAAAACAATCTTGTTTTATTTTCCCCAATGTATTCATGAAGTGTACCCAATTTCATGTATGAATTACTCAGAATCTGTCACAGAAAAAAATCTGTCACTTTTCTTTCTTCCCATTTCCCATGATAATTACTCTTTTGTTCTCTGAAATATTAAGATGATCAATGTGTATTTATGGTTAGGAGGAAAAAAGAAGAAATCATAGATTTTTAAAAGATTTTTTATTTCAGTGTCAAACAAAAGAGATGAACTAAAGTGAAAAAATAGTGTTCTTTGGCAAATTGTCTTATATATAATAGACAATCAAATGTATCTGTTGAATGCTGTTGAATTTAAAAATACCAGCATCATAAGCAGGATCTGTTTTCCTTTGTGTCCTCCTCATTGTGAAGGGATGATAGAAATAATTTCCTGATTTGTGAACTTTCACTGAGGGACAGGGATGGATGTATTAGGGAACAATAGAGAAATACATTTGAAGATACTCACTGTCTCCTGACTCTACGGGCAGAGCTTGAGCTCCTGATCTGATAATGCCTCCCTTAATGATCTGAAATTCAAAAATTGAAAAGAAAGAAACTTTTCTTGAGCCCAGTACAGTTGACAACATGTGCTTCCCCACATGACCCACTTTTGGTTGTCGAGTCTATGCTGGAGAGAAGCAACCTCATGAAAAGTTAAAGAATCAAGACAATTCAAATGGAAGACAATTCAAAATGGTGGTGTGTAAATAATCTTTTTTTAAAAAAATATATATCAATATTTTTTATTTTGATATTGTAGGGTCCAGTTAAGGGTTAGGTATACAAATATGCTTCGTTCAGGCACCCTACATACTCATCTGTTGACTGAAGTTGTCACAGTACTCTGGCTCATGACAATCCCAAAAGTGAAGTAATTTTCTGCACATGCTCACTGCTGCAAGTCCTGGGACAGGCTTTCCATAGGTGTATCTGTCACATGAGAAATAAATCAGGAATTGAGGAATGCTCTCTGCATTTTTCACTTCCAACCCTCCACAGAAGTGTTATGCTCCATAGTTCTCTATGCATCTTTATCATCTGGGCTCCCACTAAGTAGGAATACTATGTCTGGAAAATGTCTCTCTCAAGAAATTTATCCATTAAAACATTTGAAACTTTACTACACTATGCCACTATATTCTTCTTGGGATTTAGAAAAATACTTCTTTTAGTCTATTTGTTTCTATTGCTCTTTTTGTTTTGTTATAATAAAATAAAAACTTGATTTCTGGCAAGATGGCGATGGAACAGGTCGGACTGTGAGAGTCTCTACAAAAGCGAATGTCCATAAAGACTCTCTGTGTGAGTAGGTATGTGCAGGTGGGTGAGTGAAAGTCTGTCTGAGGAGAGACTCGGGTTCATGCACCCAGGGATCTCCTCCAGAGGTGACTGCAATACCCCACTGCTCTGAGATTGGAGCCCCCAGGCATGTGGGATTGTCTGCTGTTCTTGGGGCTCTCCTGAGAAGAGGCAGCAAAACCTCACCACCTGGTGCCTGGCCCACACCATCACCTGTGACAGTAGAGTGGCACAATACCCAGGATCCATGGAGAGAGCAGGAGAAAGCTGGAAAGGAGCCCCACCATCAGAGAGGAAATGTTGACTGCGCCATTTTCTCTGTTCTGGGACCAGGCAGAGACCTGCATTGCCCCACCCAGTTCTGCCCAGTCTCCAACCTGGGACCTAGAGTTTATTTCATCAAACTTGGAGTGACAGATGCCCTCCCCCAAGCTGGAACAGGCACACACACATCAGATCTGAGTGGGACACTTGACAGCAGTGGCAGCAAGCTGGGTGAGTTCAGATTTAATTCACCCTCCTCCCACAGTAGTCCAGGGGGCATCTGACCCATGCTGAGAACAACCCTATCAACCTGCTCTGACAGTAGAGGAAAGGGACTGGAGACCAGAGCTGAAAGGAAGTTGGAGTTATAGGAATGACCTCAGAGCAAGTTTTGCTTTGTTTGCTTTGCTTTTTTTTTCTCTTCTCTCTTTCTGTTCTTGATTATGTTTTAATAACTGCTTTGTTTCTGTTATTTTAATACTTTTTTTAGACTTCCTGTTTGTGTATGGGTATTTTTGAGGGAGAGTAGATCAATGGGTGGGAGAGGTTTTTCGGTTTGTGTGTTTGTGTGATTGTCTGTATGTTTTTGTTTTTTTAATCTTTTCTGTCTTTGTTTGTGTCTCTTTTCATTTGTTACAAATGACTTTCTGTTTTCCCTCTTCTTCTCTCTCTCCACCTTCCTCCCATCCTCCTCCTTCCTTTTTCCAACCTTTTCCTTTTTCTTACCTCATTTTGCTTTCAGGGGCAAACCTATGCCCCCACTGCATGGACAGATTGTAAGGTGGTGGGAAGTGGGTCCCAGGGGGCCCACATACCTGTCAGTGGATACTGGGATCTGCAGATAGTTTCTAAATCACAACTTCCCCCTCATTAATTCTCAAAACTGCAAAAACTACAACCTTCCACTCATAGTCCAGGTTCAGAATTGGACAAAGCCAGAAGATCTACATGAGGAAGAACAGGAGATTGAGCAAACAGAAATAAAAGCTATCCCCCCCATCACTGAAAAATATAATTAAAGAAGAGGTAAAAAAAGGGGGGGGGGGAGAGCAAAATCTACACAAATGAAGAAAAATCAAAGGAAGAATATGGGTCTCATACTTCCCAGACCTGGGAGGTCAGACACTGAAAATACAGACTTCAGAATGCAAACAATGAAGAGCCCTCAGAATGACTGTTCTAAAACCACAAACCCAGATATCAAGATACTAATAAAGAGAATAAACAGAAATGAGGAGAGATAAGAGGAAAGAATGAAGGAATTGATAACTGAGAAAACAGAAATAAAGAATACAGTGAATGAAATAATAACAAACTGATAAACATGGAAAGCAGAATGAACTAAGCAGAAGAAAGAATCTCAGAGCTGGAGAACCAAAATATGAAACTAGCCCAAACTGTTAAAAATATAGAAAAGAAGCTTAAAAAGACAGGACAAAACCTCCAAGAGATGAGCAATTATTTCAAGAGGCCAAACCCAAGATTAATTGGAATCCCTGAGACAGATAGACAGAGACTGCCCTGGAACAAACATTCCATGAAATTATCCAAGAAAACTTCTCTTATCTCATCAGTGACATGGCCATTCAAACACAAGAGATTCAGAGAACCCCTGCAAGACAACAAATGAGTAGACCAATTCCTAGACATATAGTAAGTTGTCTACACAAACTCGGTATAAAAGAAGAAATCCTAAAGGCAGCAAGAGAGAGAGGTCAGACTTTACTGGGGAAGATCAGTTAGAATCACAGAAGACTTATCTACAGAAACACTTCAGGCTAGGAGAGCTTGGAGCCCAATCTTCAAAGTTCTCAAAGATAAGCAATTTTAATGAAGAATTACCTACAGCTAAGCTAAGCTTCATCAGTGATGAAGAATTAAAATCATTCCCAGACATTCAATCCCTAAGAGTTTAACTGCCTCCAGACTAGATCTACAAGAGGCACTTAAAAGTATTAAACACAGAAGAAAGCAATAAAAGAATGACAACACCCTTCCCAAGAATGCAGAAAAAAGATGGAAACACACATGATGGATAAACTCAAAAATCAAAAGAAAGACAATAAACAAATAAACAAATAGCAGCAGCAACAACAAACTGTATAAGAACCTCATGACAGGGATAAACTCCCAAATCTCAATAATTAGCCTGAATGTGAATGGACTAAATATACCACTGAAAAGACACAGAATGGTAAAATGGATAAAATATCATGAGGCAAAGATATATTGTCTCCAAGAGACTCACCTCACCAGAAAGGACACTCACAGACTCAAAGTAAGAGAACAGGAAACAAAATTACAGGTGCATGGAACACAAAAGAAAGCAGGAGTAGCAATCTTAATATCAGACAAAATACCCTTTAAACTATCAAAAATTTAAAAAGATATGGAAGGTCACTATATAATGTTAAAATGTTCAATCCATCAGCAAGAAACATCCATCCTAAACATATATGCACTGAACATAGGAGCACCAACTTTCATAAAGCAGCTTCTAGGTAAACTTCAAAAAGATAATGACTCTAACACTGTCATAACTGGGGACTTAAATACTCCACTCACAACCCTAGAAAGATCATCAAGACAAAAAATCAATAAGGAGATCTGGAACCTCAATATGATGCTTGACCAAATGGACTTAATGGATACCTACAGAACACTCCACCCAACAACCACGGAATATACATTCTACTCATGTACTCTAAGATTGACCACATCCTCAGCCTTAAAACAAGCATAAACAAATTCCATAAGATTGAAATGCTGCTGTGTACCTTCTCAGACCACTGTGGAATAAAAATAAACATCAACACCAACACCTACAAAGTTTTCCCAAAACTCACAAAGACAGGGACACTAAATAGCATGATGCTGAATAAATCCAGTGTCAACACAGGAATCAAAACAGAAATTAAAAGATTCCTGGAAACAAATGAAAACAAAGAAACATCTTATCAATATCTCTGGGATTCCATGAAAACAGTTCTAAGATGGAAATTCATATCTCTATGAATATAACATGAAGAAAATTGAAAGATCACAAGTTAACAACTTAACAAGCCACCTAAGGAAGCTGGAAAAGCAAGAGAGCCAAAACCCTAACTTTAGTAGAAGAATCCAGATCACTGAAATAAAAGCCCAAATTCAGGACACAGAAGACAAAAATATAATACAAAAAAAATCAACAAAACAAAAAGCTGGTTATTTGAAAGGCTAAACAAGATTGATGGACCCCTAGCTAGAATGACCAAGAAAAAGAGAGAAAAAGTCCAAATAAACACAATCAGAAATGCAAAAATTGAAGTCACAACTGACCTCGAAGAAATACAAAAAATTATCAGAGACTAATCTGTATACTTGTATGGACACAAACTTGAAAACTTAAAGGAAATGGAGGACTTTCTAATATTACACAACCTCCTCAGGTTGAAACAAGAAAGAAGAAATTGAGACCCCAACTAGACCAATAACAATCCAGGCAATTGACTATGTCATAAGAAAAGTACCTACAAAAAAAAAAACCAAACAAAACAAAACCAAAAACAAAACCATAAACCCTAGACCAGATGACTTTCCAGCAGAATTCTACAAAACATACAAGGAGGAACTGATACCAATCCTATTGAAAGTATTCCAAGGCAGCTTCTTTAGGTCCCCTCCCACTGTGGGAACTTTTCTGTCCTCTCAATAACTTCTGCTTTCTCACTTTCCGGCTGTCCATGTAAAAAAGAAAGAAAGAAAGAAAGAAAGAAAGAAAGTATTATTCCAGGCAATTGAGAAAGATGGAACTTTCCTTAAATCATTTTATGAAGCTAACAGCACATTGATACCCAAACAAAGTAAAGATCCAAAAAAGAAAGATAACTAGAGAACTAAGGCAAATATCCTTGATGAACACAAATGCTAAAATTCTCAACAAGATCCTAGCAAACCGGATCCAACAACACATCTCAAAAATCATCTACCATGACCAAGTAGGCTTCATCCCTGATATGCAGGGCTGGTCCAACATTCGCAAGACCATAAATGTAATTAAATACATCAATATATGTAAAAACAAAAACCACATGATTATATCATTTGATGCAGAAAAAGCTTTTGATAAAATCCAGCACCCCTTCCTGATAAAAACCCTCGAATATCTAGGCATTGATGGAACATACCTCAAAATAGAAAGAGCCATCTATGAGAAACCCACAGTCAACATACTGCTAAAAAGACAGAAATTGGAACCTCTTCTCCTGAAAACAGGAACAAGACAAGGATGTCCACTCTCACCCCTCCTTTCAACATAGTTTTGGAGGCCCTAGTACGAACAATCAGACAAGAGAAGGAGAACAGGGGTATCCAAATAGGAAAAGAGAAAGTCAAGTTATCCCTCCTTGCAGACAACATGATTCTATACTTCAAAAATCCAAGAAAATCTGTCAAAAACCTCCTTGCACTAATAAAGGACTTTGGAAAAGTCTCAGGGTATAAAATAAATGTGCAAAAGACAATCGCATTTCTATACACCAACAATAAATGAACAAAAGCCTAAATGAAAAGCACAACCCCATTCACAATTGCCACACACATAAAAAATGAAATACCTTGACGTCTTCTTAACCAGAGTCGTGAAAAACTTTTACAATGAAAACTACAAAACACTGCTCAGAGAAATCAAAGATGACACAAAAATTGGATAAATATTTCATGCTTATGGATTGGAAGAATCAACATTGTTAAGGTGTCCAACCCAAGGCAATCTACAGATTTAACACAATACCCATTAAATTACCAGCAGCATTCTTCTCAGACCTGAAAAGGGCAATACAGGAATTTGTATGGAACCATAAACAACCATGAATAGTGAAAACAATCATCAGCAAAAACAAACAAACACACAAACAGCAAACAAACTCAATGTTGGAGGTATCACACTTCCATACTTTAAGCTTTATTATAAACCTACAATAATCAAAACAGCCTGGTATTGGTATAAGAACAGGCAATTAGACCAATGGAACAGGCTAGAGATTTCAGAAGCAAAATCTCAATTTCTCAATTTGTTTCCTTGACAAATCCTCCACCACCAACCACTGGGGAGAGGAGAATCTATTCAGTAAATGATGCTGGGAAAACTGACTGACCACTTGCAGATTAAAACAAGACCCCTACCTATCATCATACACAAAAATCAATTCTAAGTGGATCAAAGACCTAAATGTAAAACTTAAGCTGTAAGAACCTTAGAAAATGTAGGAGATACCCTTATGAAAATTGGACCTGGCAACCAATTCCTGATCAAAACTCCGAGTTCCCATACCATAAGAGAAAAGATAGACAAGTAGGACTTCATCAAACCAACAAGCTTCTGCAAAGTCAAAGAAACCATCAAGAGAGCATGGAGACAGCCCATAGACTGGGAAAAAATATTTGCCAATGTCTGACAAAGGCCTAACAAATAGGATCTTCAAGTAACTCAAATGTGTTGAAAAGAAAAAAAAAAAACACAAAAAAACCAGCCCCATTACAAAGTGGGCAAAAGATGTGTATAGACACTTTTCAAAAGAAGACATATGAGCAGCCAACAGATACATGAAAAAATGCTCAACCTCACTAGTCATCAAATAATACAAATTAAATTACACTGAGCTACCACCTAACTCCGATCAGGATGGTTATCATCAATAACTCAAAAAACAACAGATGCTGGAGAAGATGTGGTGGAAAGGGAGCACTTCTACAACGTTGGTGTGAGTGTAAACTAGTACAACCTCTGTGGAAAACAGCTTGGTAATTCCTAAAAGATCTGAAAATCGACCTTCCATATGACCCTCCAATCCCCCTACTGGGAATATAACAGAGGAACTCAAATCATTCTCTGAAAAAGATGCCTGAACATGTATGTTTATTGCAGCATTGTTCACAATAGCAAAAACATGGAATCACCGGTGCTGCCCTTCGAAAAAGGACTGGATAAAAAAAAAAATGGGGTATATATACACCATGTAATATTGCACAGTCATAAAGAAGGACAAAATTATGAACTTCACAGCAACTTGGATGAACTTAGAGTCTATAATACTGAGTGATCTATCACAGAAACAAAGAATCGAGTATCATATGTTCTCACTCATAATTATTGTAATACTATAAGAAAAGGATTGGCAGTAGAGGGAAACTGCAGGTGGGGAGGGGGTGGGGCGGAATTGGCAGTAGTGGGAATCAGCCAGGAGTATAGGGGGCACACCTCAACAAGGTTACCTGTATAATGAGCATTCGTATACCTAACCCTGAATTGTACCCCACATCTTTAAAATAAAAAATCAAAATAAAATAAAATAAAATAAAATAAAAGCTTGCTCTGCATACTAAATGAGCAAATTTAGATGACAAATGGTGTAAAAATAATTATATAATAAACAAGCAAATCCAACATTATTATAACACACATGCATGCACATTCACTTACACACACAGACACACGCACAGAAAAAGAGAGACTCTAGGAATACCATGAGGCATATAAAAATAAAGTAAGACCAGGCACTGTGGCTCAAGCCTTGTAATCCTGGTGCTTTGGGAGGCCAAGGTGGATGGATTGCTTGAATCCAGGAGTTCAAGACCAGCCTGGGAACT
>NW_007252937.1:51732-59828 GCF_000164805.1 Carlito syrichta
ATAACAAGACCCTTTCTCTACAAAAATAAGAAATAAAAAAATTAAAGAATTAACTAGGTGTGGTAGTGTGCGCCTGTAGTCCCAGCTACCCAGAAGATGAGGAGGGAGGATTGACTTGAGCCTAAGATTTCGAAGCTGCGGTGAGCCATGGTCGTGCCACTGTACTCTAGTATGGGTGACAGAATAAGATTTTGACTTACAAAAAAACCAAAACCTAAACAAAGTAATTCCTGAGGTCGTGTATGTGTGCACACTCTATATTTAGTTCTTTCTCTTATTTAATAAAAATGGAATAATTAGATAATCATCTTTTTTTGAACATTAGTTTTCTTTCCTATTTGTGAATGCCTCTGCTAACACTTCAAATGAAAAAAGATAGAAACAAAGTAACTTATTCTGAAACCCCTCTCCAAAATATAGATGTCTGCACCAAGACACCATTAAGCTAGACAGATAATGCCGTGGCCATTACACTGAGATGAAATTGAGGCAGAGGCCTAGGTATTTTAGTGTTTTCAGTATATAAATACTTAGGCTGGCACATTTCCTTACCCAGCATTCTCTCTCTGCTACGGCTCATTTATAGGAAATGAGTTCTAATTCTCAAGGTTAAAAGGAACTATGAGTGTGATCTGTCATCACGGAAGGAAAAAGTGGGAAAGAACCTCATAGGTCATGTCTATGTCCTCACTCTACTTCTTCAGAGATGGAGATGCAGAGGAGCAGAAGCATGCCCGGATAAAACTCTGAGTTCCTGGTAGGGCATGCATACTCACAACTGCCCATTCTGAGCTGAGTAACCTTTATCATCAAGATATCAATCAATAGGTCATTCATGTTTTGCTTAAGTCACTTTATAAAATTCTAATTATTGATTTTGTGTAACAATTTTGACCTGTCAGGTTCCCCTTCAACATTTTTAACCAATCTTATTAGAGTCTGCTCTTTTTTCAATGACAAAGCTGGTCTTTATGATACACATACAAAGAAAAGAAGGACGTAAGACTTGCCTAGAGTAGAAAATTCTGAGGGAGAGATTTTTTTTTCAGATTATTAAGCAATTTGTTCTATCACTGCACCAAAAGGGATTATGCAAAACGCTAAAAGTGAAATACGCTTGAAGTTGCCCAGAGGAAGGATTAAATGTAATTTTGTGTTCCATGAGGAAACACTCAGGTAGATCCAGCAGGTGGGACATTTAGAGGCCAGATGACCTATTTTCTTCAGTAAGTTAATGTTATGGGGAAGAAGAGGAGGTTATAGATTAAAAATGAAAAAACTTTAAGATAATTGTAAATTCCTGTGGCTTGCCTTACAATATTAGAGCAAAGGAAAGATATTGATGGAGGGTACATGGAGCAAAAATCTGACAAATTTTATAATTTTAAAATAGGTGATAGGTGCATGAGGTTTTGTTTACTTTGCTATCTTTTGTACTTGGTTTAAAATTTCCACTGTAGAATGTTGGGGGGAAAAACGCACTTAGGAGTCATAATAACCAAAAACAACTCAAGCATCCAGCTTAATGAGACACTTTTAGGACAACTAGGATACTTGACTGTAAACTTAAAACTAGTTTTGGAAAGTTACTTTCAATATTATTAAGTATGATAATGTTATCCTGGGAAGTGGAAACATGTCTATATTTTTTAGAGGTACTGCTGCATCTATGTGATAGTGTCATGACTGTTGTAATTTATCCTAAAATATTAAAACAAAACATATGAGGCAAATGTGGAAAGATGTTCATTGTCAAATCATAATTAAGGGTGTTTCTATTATTTGTATATTTGCAAATTTTAGTCATAAGTCAGTCAAATAAAGAATATTCAGTGGAATAATACTACAGAAGTGCTAAGGAAAGGTGCATTTATAATTCTGTACCTGCCTAAATAAAACCTACCTAACTAAAAATTAAGGCAAAATATGAAAGTTTAGACAAAACAACTTAACTTACATCCCACATACTAATAATATGTTTACTTTTTCATCCAGTATACTGATTATCTTTGGCACTTGAACCTTGACCTCAAACTTGGGATGCACTGTTAATAGAGACAATGGAAATAAGGGGGGCTGGTTAACACTGATTGGAAATACATGTATTTTCAACATATCTGTAATTTTCTCCAAAATGATGCCCTGAAATGTTGATGCATTTTTCAATGTAATAAGTTTAAGATGATAAAATTTAAGAATTTATGCAGAACCTAACTTCGTGACCACAGTAGATTTCAATAATATTAACAGATGAAGATGGTTCTATAGAAACAAGAATTTTCATACTTGACAGAGTATAACTTGTTACTGAAAATCACCAAGCTCATATGAGCTTTGGTGTTCATACAGTCATAATGGTCTTAGAAGAAGATATGGTTGACTCTACTTGAAGTTCTACATACCTATGGGAAATTCAAAGGACCTAAGTGAGCTCACATTTTATTAACTAAAAAGCCATGCTTTTGAAAAGTCTTCCATAATCCATACCAAATTCTTCCACAGTGAAGGAGTGTTCTATCTTTCCATTTGATTCTGTCTGTTCTACCACCTTGTAAGAGCCCTGAATAGGCTCTGATGAGAGGGGAAAGGACAATTGATTGAGGCCACTCTGTAACTTTAGACTTTGCCATTGTGCAATTCGATTTCTTCTTGGGTTCTAAAGGTAAGCAAGAAGCATGAAATAATCATTTAGTCATGATAGTCCTTGAACACCACAAATGACACTGAAGGTGATAATCGGCATTGCCTTTAGCAAGGTCAAATAAAGAAGGAAGATAAAATACAATAAACTTAACACCTAAGAGTAGGAAAAATTCAGATTTGAAAATTTTCATGGTAGTTTGTCTGTCTGAAAAACTTTTATACCTCCCTACTCCCTAAGTATACTAATTTACTTATAAGATACTTTTCCCAATACTTACCTCAAGGTATATAAATGGAATCTATATGACAAACGGAAAGCCAAAATATGATTAGAATTTCACCAAAGGCTACAATTTAAGATCTGTAATCAAACAGCTTATAGAGGAAAAATATCTGTAACTAAATTCAGCATAAAGCATCACAAAATTGGAAAAAATTTGTTTTGTAAAATTATTAACTAGTTTCAGGAAGACCATAAATAATAGAATTCAATGACAATTGTTGTGTGGTGCCATTTCCTTGGAAACTATTATTGGTGAATAATAGTATTAAATGTTTACTATTACTTGGATACTTAAACTATCCTAGTGAATAATATGAATATACTGCTTATTTTTGTAAAGTAGGAAATGGGTTTTGATAGAGTTGTATGTCATTATGATCTAGACCCAACAGAAAGAATCCTCAGAATTATTTGCTAATAGCAAACTGAGAATATTTCTTCTAGTCTTAACATTGTCTATGCATTTCAAAAACAGCTTTGTTCCTTTGCATTAATATTGAAAGCAAGTTGGAAGAAGGAAAACTAAATTAGCATAAAATAAATCTTTATGTATAACATATTCTATACTATATGTATCAAATATATAATAAAGCTATAATACGTTCTATTATATATATATATAATATGTTCAGAAGAACAAACTCTTCAGTGCTTTTTAAATCATAAACTCACTGAGAGTGAATAGTATTTAACTTTTTTCTTCTGCCTCTTTATTAGTCTGTCTTCTTTTCTCTTTATTTTGTTATTGAGATTTGGGAAACAAGTCAAGATTAGGTACATAAGTAATCTATGTGCAGAAGGTTAGGTCTTCAACTGGTCCTCACTTCCTTTGGTTTAGGATCAGGTACCCTTTGTGATTCCATGTATCTTCCTCCCTCTTTCTCTCACCTGGTAGTGTCCTATGATGGCCAATCTCTTTATTATTCTTAATGCAGTATGTTCAGAACAAAAGATGTAGCTATTGATAAATGGATTTACTACTGTTTTAAGAGAAAAGACTTCCTCATCTCTTGCTTCTCAATTTTGTCTTGTATAAGACCTCTAGATCTGTGGTGAGGCTGGAGCTAGGTTCTAATAGGAATGTCCTTTGTCTTCTGTCTTTTCTGGCTTTTTCTAGCATATTTTGGCTAAGAATTCTTACCCCATCCCTTACCTAAATTATAGATATTAGATGCTTACTAGTTCGTTTTGAGGGTGAAAATTTTCATCCACGGAGATCACACAGAATCTTACTGAAAAAGAAATTCTCTGATAAGATTCAGACATCATAGTAGGTAATTTAGATAATAAGACAGAGGCAAAGGGCTTGGGATAATGAAGACTTTGACAGGAAAACCTGCTGAGGAGTTTGCTCTACCTTCTTAGTGTTGCCCCAGCCACTGGGATTTCCCTACATACCTGTCTGTCCTGGTTTATAGATGGATTTGTCGGTCTGGACAAAGACCAGACTTTGAGAGTTCTTTACCAGCACTGTGTTCCTCTTCCTGAAATCTTGTGTAGGTCCCTTTATCTGAACAGTAAGGAATACCACCTCTGAAGAGGTTGAGATCCTTGAGAGCTAAAAACCAAAGAACTTTCTTACTGCTGAGGAATTGTGCAGTCTTCTTTCTCTAAGTTCTTCATCCACTATTATTTACTATCTCTCCTTCAGTATCACCAAGAAGTTGGTAGGTATATAAATACTTCTCTAGACATAAACGAGAAGATATTGATATAAGATACAGAAGAAATTTATTGGAAAGAGCAGTCATATAGAACCCAAATCTCCATGTAACATGCTTACGTCTCCAGCTATTAAATTATATTCATTTTAGTTGAGTAAATAGATTATGAAGGAATGGGAAAAAGTATCTCTTAAAAAATATGGGAGAATATAGAGTCTAAAAATTCCAAGTTGTGCAACTTTAAATAAGCCCTGGATGTTTTCTTACAGTATCCTGCACCATTTACACATTCAGAGAACCAAAGAAACCTAGCATTCTATGACAAGAAAAAAAAATTGCTGCATGAAGAATGTTCTCATCATGAGGTTTTTATATAATTTAATTCTAGGCAAAGTCCTTAAAGAGATGATTATTGTCAAAGGTAGGAAACTCCTCTAAGTAGTACAATTATTATGAGCAATGGAATTTTTATTTAGAAAGTAAATTAAACCTTGGCATTTGGAAAAATTATTTCTCACTTATTCTGGTGAACAATGCTTTGCTCCTTAGTAGCTGAAAACTCACTGTCTTTAGTCTTTTCTGAAATCCTAACAACATTCTGGAAGTCATCCCTTGGAACAGAACACCAGTTCTCCATTACCATGATCTCCATAGAACTCAATATAAAGGATCAAACAGGGACAACCAGCTAGTTCTCTAGTACTCACAGTGAAGGAGAAGCAGTGGAATAAGTCCTTCTCTGCCACCAGGTCAGTGAAGAGGCTTCTGTTTCCCCTCAGAGACTCCAAGGAAGCACTTACAGTTACTGTCTCATTCAGGTAGCTCAGAAGGAGGCAGGCCTTCTCAGGAGTCTCAGTATGTAGCAGGGACAGGACCAATACCATATACTGCCTAGGAAGAAAGAAAGCTAAATCAGATAAAATTTGATGATAGTAAATATTTTCATACATAAATGTGTTTGTTGTAACAATATGTATTTATTATTGCAACCAGTTCTATATTGAGTCAATGATCTAAAAATTATAAAAATATAGGGTCTGTCACTGATTGGCACAAGAATTACATCTTTTACTTATCAAATATGCCATACAATCTGGAGACACACAGTACTGGAAGTTGATTTCAAAGATGTTACAATTTCATAGGTTTTCCTTTGCTGTAAAGAGCCTTAGTATCTAAACAGTTGAATATCTATAAAAGTATATATACATCGCAACAATAAACTTGAAAACACACACACATATCAACCCCAAAGCTAAAAGAAAACAAGCAAAGAAAAAACTATAGGTACCTCATGACGGGGATAAACAATCACATTCCAAATATCAGCCTGAATGTGAATGGACTAAATGCACCACTGAAAAAACACAGAATGGCAAACTGGATAAGAAACCATGACCCAATTATTTGCTGCATCCAGGAAACTCATCTCACCACAAGGGCTGCAAACAGATTCAAAGTTAAAGGATGGAAAATGAGTTTCCAGGCAAATGGATCACAAAAGAAGGCAGGAATCATGATCTTAATATCAGACAAAACAAGCTTTAAACTATCAAAAATTTGAAAAGATACAAAGGACACCACATAATGGTAAAAGGTTCAATCTATCAATTAGAAATATCCATACTACACATATATGCACCCATCACAGGAGTACCAGCATTTATAAGCAACTACTAAGTAAACTAAAAAAAGATATTGACTCTAACACTATTATAGCAGGGGATTTGAATACCCCACTAACAGTCCTAGATAGATCATCAAGGAAAAAAATCAACAAAGAGATCTGGAACCTAAACTTGACACTCAGCCAAATGGACTTCATAGAAACCTACAGACTATTCCTCCCAACAACCATAGAATATACATTCTACTCATCATTACATGGAATGTACTCCAAGATCTATCACATCCTTGGTGATAAATCAAGCATAAACAAATTCCACAAGTTTGAGATATTGTCATGAATCTTCTCAGACCGCAGTGGAATAAAAATAAATATCAACACCAACAAAATTTCCCCAAAGTCCACAAAAACATGAACACTAAACAGCATGATGCTGAACAACTACTGGGTCAGCACTGATATCAGAAAATAAATTAAAAGATTCCTGGAAACAAATAAAAATGAAGAAAGATCTTACAAAAATCTGTAGGATGCCATGAAAAGAGTTCTAAGAGGGGAATTTATATCTCTATGAACACACACCAAGAAAATGGAAAGATCACAAGTTGACAACCTAACAAATCACCTAAGGGTGCTGGAAAGAGAAGACCACCAGAACTCTAACTTTAGCAGAAGAATCCAAATCACCAAAATAAGAGCCCAAATATGATCATAGAAGACAAAAATATCATAGAAAACATCAACAAACAAAAAGCTGGTTCTTTGAAAGAATTAACAAGATTGATGGACCCCTAGCCAGAATAACAAAGAAAAAGAGAGAAAAAGCCCAAATAAACACAATCAGAAGTACAAAAGATCAAATCACAACTGACCCTGAAGAAATACAAAAGATGATCAGAGATTGCTATGCACACCTGTATGGAAGCAAACTTGATAACTTAAATGAAATAGAGGACTTTCTGACATCACACAACCTCCCCAGGTTGAAACAAGATGACATTGAGATACTAAATAGACCAATAACAACCCAGGAAATTGACTCTGTCATAAGAAAACTACCAACAACAATAACAACAAAAAAAGCCCTGGACCGGACTGCTTTCCAGCAGAATTCTACAAAATGTACAAGGAGGAGCTGATACCAATCGTACTGAAAGTATTCCAGGAAATTGAGAAAGAATGAACTCTCCCCAAATCATTTTACAAAGCTAACATCACACTGATACCCAAATTGAGTAAAGATCCAACAAAAAAAGAAAACTACAGGCCAATATCCCTTATGAACATAGGTGCAAAAATCCTCAACAAGATTGTAGCAAATTGGATCAAAAAATACATCTAAAAAGTCATTCACCATGACCAAGTAGGCTTCATCTTCAGGATACAGGGCTGGTTAAACATCAAGACCATAAATATAATTAAATACATCAACAGATGTAAAAACAAGAACCACATGATATATCGTTAGATGCAGAAAAGTTTTTGATAAAATTCAGCATCACTTCTTGATAAAAAACCCTCAAACACCTAGGTATAGAAGGAACATACCTCAAAATAGTAAGCTTCATCTACGATAAACCCACAGCTAGTATAGTGCTAAATGGACAGAAACTGGAAACATTTCCCCTGAAAACTGGAACAAGACAAGTCTGCCCACTCTCACTCCTCTTGTTCAACATTGTATTGGAAGGCCTAGCTAGAACAATTAGACAAAAGAAGGAGATCAGGGGTATCCTAATAGGAAAAAAAGAAGCCAAGTTATCCCTCTTTGCTGACAATATGATCCTATACCTTGGAAATCCAAGAGAATCTATCAAAAACCTGCTTGCACTGATAAAGGACTTTGGCATCGCCTCAGGGTACAAAATAAATGTACAAA
>NW_007252937.1:59928-60495 GCF_000164805.1 Carlito syrichta
AAAAAAAAAAAAAAAAAAAGAGAAGGAAACACCTTTGCACCTTCCTAAGAGTGAAAGACCATAACAATGAGAACTACAAAACACTGCTCAAAGAAATGCAAGAAGACACAAACAAATGGAAAAATATTCCATGCTCTTGGATAGGAAGAATCAACATGGTTAAGATGTTCATCCTACCACAGGCAATCTACAGATTCAATGCAATACCCATTAAATTACCAACATCATTATTCTCAGATCTGGAAATGACAATACAGAAATTAATATGGAAACCTAAATGACCATGAATTGCCAAAACAACCCTTAGCAAAAGAAACAAAGCAGGAGGTATCACACTTCCAGACTTCAAACTTTACTACAAGGCTACAAATCAAAACAACCTGATGTTGGTACAAGGACAGGCATACAGACCAATGCAACAGCATGGAGATTCTGGAAGCAAAACCTCAAAGCCTCTAACAATAACCACTGGGGAGAGGAGAACGTATTCAGTAAATGGTGCGGGAAAACTGGCTGATCACATGCAGAAGATTGAAACAGGACCCCTACTTATTAGCATACACAAAA
>NW_007252937.1:60744-156171 GCF_000164805.1 Carlito syrichta
AAGAATAGCCATCATTAATAAAACAACAACAGATGCTGGTGAGGATGCGGAGAAAAAGGAACGCTTCTACACTGCTGGTGGGAATGCAAATTAGTGCAACTTCTTTGGAAGACAGTGTGGCGTTTTCTGAAAGAACCTCAAATTGACCTTCCATATGACCCAGCAATCCCTCTATTGGGAATATACCCAGAGGAACTCAAATCATTCTACCAAAAAGATCCTGCACATGCATATCTGTTGCAGCTCTATTCACATTAGCAAAACCATGGAACCAACCATGCTGCCCATCGAAACTGGACTGGATAAATAAAATGTGGTACATATACACAATGGAATACTATTCAGCTATAAAGAAGGACAAACATTTGGACTCTGCAGCAACTTGGATGGTTTTAGAATCTATCATACTCAGTGATCTATCACAGAAACAATAAACAGAGTACCATATGTTCTCACTCATAAGTGGACCTTCAACAATTATCATAATACTATAAGAAAGGGATTGGGAGACTGCCAGGGAAGGAAGAGTGGTAGGACTGGCAGTTGAGGGAAACTGCCAGCGAAGAAAGGGTATACTTTATCAACAGGGGCAACTGAATAATGAACATTTGTATACCAAACTGAATTGTACCCCACATTTTAAAAATATAGAAAAGAAAAAAAGTATATATATATGTATCAAAAAATTGGGAGTGATTATTCATTTTAAAAAGGACTTACATTAAAATCTGTCTAGATAAATGTCACATAGGAATGAACACTATGACTAGAACTATACAAATTCAACTGAGGAACTTCAATGAGCATATATCATTACACAAAGTAATACACCACACAAAATCATATCCTTAATAACAGCCACACTAAAAAATGTATTTTCTACTTCTCTTAGGTTCCTCAGATACAACTCTGTCAAAATCATTATTTTTTTAACTATGTTTAAAATTTTGTCAATTTACTTACTCCTTCCCCACACACTACACAAATAAACTCAGCATTTTATTATAATTTTCCCTCATACTTGCCTTCTTGAGGTAATCAATAAGAATATCTTAATGTTCATATTTCTCTCTTCACAAATATATAATTTTTTCAAACCTATATGGGTGGGTAGTTTTTTTTGTTTGTTTGAAAACAGGTTTATATAATACATATTATTTTGCATAGTCTTCTCTTTTCTACCTAAATTGTTGCATGTTTTTATTATTCAGAGGAACAAGCCATTTTTTGTGTGTGAACTTTACATTCTTGTCTTGATTTTACTGATGAGTTTTTTTTGGTCTATAATACCCCCATTCCCCATTTTTTTGGTCACAATTCTATCCATTCTTCAAGAATCATCCCAAGTGACACCTTTTTCACAAAACCGTTCTAGAAGCATCTGACTTGATATAATCTCTCCATACTCTAAACTGCCATGGACTGAAAGAGAATGTGTGTGTGTGTGTGTACGTGTGTGTGTGTGTGTGTGTGTGTGTGTGTTAGTATCTACTACATGCTAGTAATTGTTAAGCCGTCTCGGTATTTAATCTTTTCAGCAATCCTGTAAGGTAGATACATGATACTCTTCACATTCATGAAAGCTAAAATTGAGATCCTCATCAATTCCCAAATTTTATTAAGTAACAGGAGAATAAAATTTCTGTCCCCATGCCAAATTGGCAAATCTACATAAAATGTGACTCCTCCAAACTATAGTATTTCAATGATTAATGATTCAATCAATGTCTGTAGATTTGAGCAATTTATAGAGTTAATTTGCAAGGAAGAACTATTATTTTCTTATATTGTTTTACTACCCTTCCCTTTAATTACCAACATAAACTCTTGCCTTAAATTTTTTCTAATTAGGCAATTTGACACAAAAAACATAACTTTATTGCTCTACAAAATTAATGGTGTGAGACTAGGAGAAGTGAATCTAAAGACATTTGAGCTACGGGATTCAGAAGTTTCCTCATTCTCCGAGTGGTCCTCTCCAGCACATTAGTCTTGTTGTACTGTGTATGTTAAAAGTGTTCCAGGGCAAAACGATATGCCATGAATCTCTAGAGCCACTTTCAAATAACTAAAATTTCTTATTTTTATTAAATTATTTTTTATTTTAAAGATGTGTGGTACAATTGAGGATTAAGTAAATAAATGGTCATTGTACAGGTAAAGTTTGGGCCTCCCTTCGGTCCTCACTTCACCTGGTTGGAGAGCATGTATCCTTACTGAAGTTTTGTGTCTCTTCCTCCCCTGGCAAGGTTCCACTATTGCCAACCCCTTTCTTATGGTATTATGTTTAGGGTTTGCTTATGAATGAGAACATGTGATGCAAAGTTCTTTCTTTCTGTGATAGATTACCTGGTGTTAGAGTCTCTAAACCCACCTAAGTAATTTCATATATTTTTTTAATCAATCAATATTTTTTATTATGGTGTTGTGGGGTACAGTTAAGGGTTAGGTATACAAGTACATTTCATTCAGGCACACTGTTGATAATAGGTGTTTCCCCGTCCCCAGACAGATATTTGCTGCCATTGATCTGGTCTCCCCCGCCCATACTTTCCCACCACTGTCAGTCATTTTCTTATAGTATTATATTGGATGTTGAAGGTCCATTATATGAGTGAGAACATGTGATACTCGGATCTTTGTTTTTGTGAGAGGTCACTCAGTATTATACACTCTAGTTCCATCCAGGTTGCTGCAAAATTCATGATTTTGTTCCTTTTTATGGCTGCGTAGTATTCCATCATGTATATGTACCACATTTGTTAATCCAGTTCTCTTTTGATGGGCAGCATGGTTGCTTCCAGGTTCTTGCTATTGTGAACAATGCTGCAATAAACATACGTGTGCAGGTATCTTTTTTACAGAGTGATTTGAGTTCTTCAGGCTATATTCCCAGTAGGGAGATTGTGGGGGTCATATGGCAGGTCAATATTTAGAGCTTTAAGGAATGGCCACACTGCTTTCCACAGAGGCTGCACTAATTTACACTCCCACCAACAGTGTAGAAGTGTTCCCTTTTCACCACATCCTCTCCAGAAGCTGTTATTTTTTGAGTTGATAATTGCCATTCTGACTGGAGTTAGGTGGTATCTCAGTGTGGTTTTGATTTGCATCTCCCTGATGAATAGTGAGGTTGAACATTTCTTCATGTGTCGGTTGGCTGCTCGGATGTCTTCCTTTGTGAAGTGTCTGTTCATATCTTTTGCCCATTTGATAATGGGGTTGTTTGTTTTTTTCCTTTCAGCATGTTTGAGTTCCTTGTAGATTCAAGATGTTTAGCCTTTGTCAGACCTGGTGTTGGCAAATACTTTTTCCCAGTCTGTTGGCTGTCTCCCTGCTCTCTTGATGGTTTCTTTGGCTTTGCAGAAGCTTGTCAGTTTAATAAGGTCCCACTTGTCTATCTTCTCTCTCATGACCTGTGGGTTTCGGGTTTTGTTCAGAAATTGGATGCCAGTTCCGATTTCCATGAGGGTATGTCCTTCATATTCTAAGGTTCTTATGGTTTGAGGTTTTACATTCAGGTCTCTGATCCATTTGGAGCTAACCTTTGTGCCTGGGGATAGGGGTTCTGTTTCAATCTTCTGCATGTGGTCAGCCAGTTTTCCCAGCACCATTTACTGAATAGATTCTCCTCTCCCTAGTGGTATGTGGTGGAGGCTTTGTCGAAGATGAGTTGGTTGAGAAATTGAGGTTTTGCTTCTGGAATCTCAATTCTATTCCATTGATCTATATGCCTGTTCTCATACCAATACCAAGCTGTTTTGATGATTGTAGCTTTATAGTAAAGTTTGAAGTCTGGCAATGTGATACTACCTGCTTTGTTTTTTTTGCTGAGGATTGTTCCGGCTATTCTTGGACGTTTGTGTCTCCATATGAATTCTTGTGTTGTTTTTTCTAGTTCTGAGAAGAATGTTGCTGGTAATTTGATGGGTATTGCATTGAATTTTTAGATTGCCTTAGGTAAGATGAACATCTTCATAATGTTGATTCTTCCAATCCATGAACATGGGATATTTTTCCACTTGTTTGCGTCATCTTTGATTTCTTTGAGCAGTGTTTTGTAGATTTCATTGTAAAGCTCTTTCACGTCTCTGGTAAGGAAGATGCCAAGGTATTTCATTTTTTTTGTGGTTATTGTGAATGGGATTGTGTTTTTCATTTGGGTTTCTGTTTATTTATTGGTGTAAAGAAATGCGATTGTCTTTTGCATATTTATTTTCTATCCTGAGACTTTGCCAAAGGCCTTTATCAGTGTAAGGAGGTTTTTGACAGATTCTCTTGGGTTTTCAAGGTATACAATCATATCATCTGCAAAGAGAGATAAGTTGACTTCCTCTTTTCCTATTTGGATACCCCTAATTGCCTTCTCTTCTCTGATTGTTCGAGCCAGGACTTCCAATACTATGTTGAACAGGAGGGGTGAGAGTGGGCATCCTTGTCTTGTTCCAGTTTTCAGGGGAAATGGCTCCAATTTTTGTCCATTTAGGAGTATACTGGCTGTGGGTTTCTCGTAGATGGCTTTTACTATTTTGAGGTACGTTTCCTGTATGCCTAGATGTTCGAGGGTTTTTATCAAGAAGTGGTGCTGGATTTTACCAAAAGCTTTTTCTGCATCTAATGATATAATCATGTGGTTTTTGTTTTGACATCTGTTTCGTATTTAATTACATTTATGGTTTTAGGAATGTTGAACCAGACTTACATCCCAGGAATGAAGCTTACTTGGTCATGATGGATGATTTTTGAGATGTATTGCTGAATTCGGTTTGCTAGGATCTTGTTGAGAATTTTAGCATCTATGTTCATCAAAGATATTGGCCTGTAGTTCTCTTTCTTTGTTGGATCTTTACCTGGCTTGGGTATCAATGTGATGTTGGCTTCGTAAAATGATTTGGGGAGAGTTCCATCTTTTTCAATCATCTGGAATACTTTCAGTAGGATTGGTATCAGCTCCTCCTTAAATGTCTTGTAGAATTCTGCTGGAAAGCCATCTGGACCAGGGCTTTTTTTTTTTTTTTGTAGGAAGTTTTCTTATTACGTAGTCGATTTCCGTGATTGTTATTGGTCTATTTAGAGTCTCAATTTCTTCTTGTTCCAACCTAGGTAGGTTGTGTGATGTCAGAAAGTCCTCCATTTCCTTAAGGTTTTCAAGTTTGTTTCCATACAAGTGCACGTAGTAGTCTCCAATGATCTTTTGTATTTCTTCAGGGTCAGATGTGACTTCATCTTTCATGTTTCTGATTGTGCTTATTTGGGTTTTTTCTTTCTTTTTCTTGGTCAGTGTAGGGGACCATCAATCTTGTTTATCCTTTCAAAGAACCAGCTTTTTGTTTCTTTGATTTTTATATTGTCTTTTTGTCTTCTATGTCCTGGATTTGGGCTTTTATTCTGGTGATCTGGATTCTTCTGCTGAAATTAGGGTTTTTGTGGTCTTCTTTTCCAGCTTCCTTAGGTGGCTTGTTAGGCTGTTAACTTGTGCTCCTTCCATTTTCTTCATGTGCGTTTGTAGGGATATACATTTCCCTCTTACTACAGCTTTCATGGTGGCCAAGAGATTCTGGTAAGATGTTTCTTCATTTTCATTTGTTTCCAGGTATCTTTTGATCTACTGGATCATTGACCCAGGAGTTGTTTAGCATCATACTGTTTAGTGTCCAATGTCTTTGTGGGTTTTCGGGGAAACTTGTTGGTGTTAATGTTTATTCTTATTCCACTGTGGTCTGAGAAGGTGCATGGTAAAATTTTGGTCCTTTTAAATTTTCTTATGCTTGATTTGTGGCCAATTATGTGGTCGATCTTAGAATACGTTCCATGCAGTGATGAGTAGAATGTGTATTCTGTGGTCTTTGGATGGAGTGTTCTGTAGGTATCAATTAAGTGCATTTGGTCCAAAGTCACACTGAGATTCCGGATCTCCTTGCTGATTTTTTGTCCTGATGATCTGTCTAAGGTTGTGAGTGGGGTATTAAAGTTCCCAGTTATAATGGTGATAGAGTCAATATCTTTCTTTAGTTTTCCTAGAAGTTGCTTTATGAAAGTTGGTGCACCTATGTTGGGTGCATATATGTTTAGTATAGATATTTATTGTTGATGCATTGCGCCTTTTATCATTATGTAGTGGCCTTCTGTATCTTTTTTGATTTTTCGTAGCTTGAAGGGTATTTTGTCTGAAATTAAGATCACTACTCCTCCTTTCTTTTGTATTCCGTTCACCTGAAAGTTTGTTTCCCATCCTCTTACTTTGAGTCTATGGGTGTCCTTTCTAGTGAGGCGTGTCTCTTGAAGGCAATAGATTGTTGCCTGATGATATTTTATCCATTTTGCCATTCTGTGTATTTTCAGTGGTGCATTTAGTCCATTCACATTTAGGCTAATAATTGAAATGGAAGAGTTGATCCCTGTCATAAGATTCTTACAGAATTGTTGTTTCTGTTTATTTGTTGTCTTTCTTTGGGTTTTGGAGTTGGTTCATGTGTGTTTTTAATCTCTTGCCTGTACTCTTGTGAAGAATGCTGTTGTTCTTTTTTCTTTTTCTTCTGTGTTTAGTACTTTCTTAAGTGTTTCCTGTAGAGGTCGTCTGGTGGCAGCGTAGGTTCTTAGGGATTGGATATCTGGAAAAGAGTTCAATTCTCCCTCACTAATGAAGCTTAGTTTGGCTGGGTAGGTTATTCTTGGTTGAAATTGTTTATCTTTTAGAACTTTGAAGATAGGGCTCTAGGCTCTCCTAGCTGAAAGGTTTCTGTGGGTAAATCTGCTGCTATTCTAATTGGTCTTCCCTGGTAGGTAGTCTGGCCTTTTTCTCTTGCTGCCTTTAGGATTTTTTCTTTTATAGCTACTTTGTTTAGGCGAATTATTATGTGTCTGGGAGTTGATCTTCTCATTTGTTGTCTTGCAGGGGTTCTCTGAATCTCTTGTGTTTGAATTTTTTCATCCTTGATGAGATGAGGGAAGTTTTCTTGAATGATTTCATGAAATGTTTGTCCTAGTGTGGCTTCTCTTTCTCTCTCTGCCTCAGGAAGCCCAATTACTCTTAGGTTTGGTCTCTTGAAGTGATCGTTCATCTCTTGCAGGTTTTATTCTGTCTTTTTGAGCTTCTTTTCTATGCTTTTGACAGTTTGGGTTAGTTCTGTGTTTTGGTCTTCGAGCTCTGAGATTCTTTCTTCGGCTTGGCTGATTCTGCTTTCCATGCTTATTAGTCTGTTGTTCATTTCCACCACAGTATTCTTTACTGCTGTCATTTCTGACATCAGCTCCTTCCTATTTTCCTCTTGTCTCTCCTCAATTTTTAAAATTCTCTCCATTAATATCTTGATGTCTGGGTTTGTTGCATGTAACCAGTCATTCTGGGAGCTCTTCATTGTTTATGTTCCATAATCTGTTTTCTCAGTGTCTGATCTCCCAGGGGTCTGTGTGAGATCTATATTTTTCTTTTGGTTTTTCTTCATTTGTACTTAAGGGGGGAGCTGTGATTCAAAATCTATCTTCAGGTCCTGGTGTTCAGTGACAGGTGTGTGAATAATCTGGAACCCACTTCCCACTGCCTTGGAATCTGTCTGTGCAGTGGGGCTGTAGGCTTACTCCCTGAAATAAAATTTAGTTAGCAGAGGGGAGAGAACGGAGGAGACAGTGGATTGAAGAAGGGGCTGGAAAGATAGAGGAGTAAGGGGGAAAACAAATGAGTTTGCCAACAAATAGAGAGAGAGGCCTATACTGAAACAGATAAAAACAATAGACCACAGCTACAGACGAACCAACTCTCATACAGACAAAAATAAAACATATAGTGATGCTAACATACCAGCTATCCAACCACCTTATTAGTGTGCTGTTCCTCTATACAAAGATATGGTTTACAGAGAGAAGAAAAGAGAAGAAAAGGAAGAGGAAAAAAGAAAAAAAGGAACAATACAGTAGTAATAGAATTAAGTCATTAAACTAACAGAATCAATGAAGCACACTCTGAGATATTTCGTTTAAGTCCAATGTCCTTTCTGGTCTGATTTCTAGTTTTCTTTTTAAGCTGGTAAATGAGTTTGCAGTTAGGGTCAGTTGCCCCTGGTCTGCTGTGAAGGACAGTGCAGATCACCCTCTGTTCACCACTCTGGCCTATGTCTTTATCAAGCTTGTTTCTCCCGTTTCGGTGTTGTTACCTTGAATCGCCAGCAGGTGGTGCTATCTCATCTGCTCGCCCCAGAGGAGGTGGGGCCGGACAGGGACGGCAGAGGCTGAGGATGGCAAGATGGCTGCCTGCCTCAGGCAGTATGGCTTCTATTTCTCTCTCTGCCTCAGGAAACTCAATTACTCTTAGGTTTGGTCTCTTGAAGTCATTCCTCTCTTGCAGGTTTTGTTCTGTCTTTTTGAGCTTCTTTTCTGTGCTTTTGACAGTTTGGGTTAGTTCTGGGTTTCGGTCTTCGAGCTCTGAGATTCTTCTGCTTGGCTGATTCTGCTTTCCATGCTTATTAGTCTGTTGTTCATTTCCATCACAGAATTCTTCACTGCTGTCATTTCTGACATGAGCTCCTTCCTATTTTCCTCTTGTCTCTCCTCGATTTTTAAATTCTCTCCATTAATGTCTTGATGTCTGGGTTTGCTGCAGGTGACCAGTCATTCTGGGGGCTCTTCACTCTTTGCGTTCCAGAATCTGTTTCCTAGTGTCTGATTTCCCAGGGGTCTGTGTGAGACCTATATTCTTCTTTTGGTTTTTCTTCATTTGTGTGTTTTTTTCCCCCTCCCTACTTTTTCCTTCCCTCCACGTCACCGTCTTTTTTAATTCTTTTATGCAGGGGTAGAGGGATTGGTTTTACTTCTGTTTGTTCAATCTCCTATTCTTTATGTATGCCCTCTTGCTTTGTTCAATTCTGGAGTTGCGCTGTAGGTTGGGGGTGGTCCTTTCTGCAGTTCTGAGACTTACTTAAGTGGGAGCTGTGATTCAAAATCTATCTGCAGGTCCTGGTATTCACTGGCAGGTGTGTGGATAATCTGAGACCCACTTCCCACTGTCTTGGAATCTGTCCATGAAGTTGGGCTGTAGGTTTACTCCCTGAAATAAAATGTGGTTAGCAGAGGGAAGAGAATGGAGAAGACAGTGGGTTGAAGAGGGGGGTGGAGAGATAGAGAAGTAAGGGGGGAAACAAACGAGTGTACCAACAAATGGAGAGAGAGACCTATACTGAAACAGATAAAAACAATAGACCACAGCTATAGACTAACCAACTGCCATACAAAAATAAATAAAACATACAATGATGATAACATACAAGCTAACCAACCACCTTATTGGTGTGCTGTTCCTCTATACAAAGATATAGTTTACAGAGAGAAGAAAAGAGAAGAAAACAAAGAGGGGGGAAAAAAAAGGAACAATACAGTAGGAATAGAATTTAGTCATTAGACTAACAGAACCAATCAAGCACACTCTGAGACTTTTTGTTTAAGCCCAATGTCCTTTCAGCTCTGATTTCTAGCTTTCTTTTCGAGCTGGTATTTAGTTCGCAGTGAGGGTCAGTTGCCCCTGGCCTGCTGTGAAGGACAGGTCAGATCACCCTCCATTCACCACTCTGGCCTGTGTCTGTTTTTTCAAGTTTGTTTCTCCCGTTTCGGTGTTGTTACCTCGAATCGCCAGCAGGTGGTGCTATCTCAGCTTCTCACCCCAGAGGGGGTGGGGATGGACAGGAATGGCAGAGGCTGGAGTTGAAAGCCTGCCTCAGGGCACACGTGAGGGGACCCAAGGCGGGCAGGACATCTCGGTCACAGAAGAGGTGGCAGCGATCCCAGCAGATCTTACCTGCAGGGGCTTCAAGGACTGAAGTCATGGATCGCCTCCAGCTTGAGTGGTGCGATGTGTTATGGCCACCACAGAGGCCGTGGTGGTGGCGGCGGCGGTGGCTGCTGTCTGCGCTGCAGTGGCTGTCCAGACTGCTGCGATGGCCCAGCGGTGGCAATGGTGGAGCTCCATGTGAAGAGCAGGCTGCGATGTTGGGGTCCACAACCCCTGGGGAGAGAGCCAGAGACCTACTGCAGTTCTTCTTTGCAGAGGTTTTCATAGACCAGGTTGCCCTGTCTCCATCTTGCTGGAAGTCCAATTTCATATTTTTAATTGCACAAGGGCTAAGGTTTTGTTCTAAAGTGGAGAAGCTGGGCAGATAAGTAACCTGTCCATGGTCATTCAGGTAGTCCCTTTCTGCTACTCCCTTTCTGGCATCTGGATGTTTCTGATCTCCTGAATGCTGCTCTTTCACAGGTGTGACAAATGAGAAAAATGCATCCTTTTTTACCTCCCCATTTACATTTTCTTTCTCTAGGTCTCTGATCTTAATAGGAAAAACATCATCAATATATTTATAACTTATTCAATACACTTTAATTCTTGTCTACTAAAAGTTCAAATGATATCATAATTAAAAATTAATTTCATGTATATCTGATATTGCAAACTACTATTTAAAAAATTTGGTTAATATATATTTAATAGATATTAAAATTGGGACTCATTGAAATTGAGTAATTTGCCTGAGATTTCACCCCTAGTAATGTTTTAATATATTACTCTATCATGGATGTTTGCCTGTAAATATTTGCGTTTGCAGCAGGGACTAAATTTTGCAAACATTACCCTGATAATTTTTGATTTCCTCTTTTTAATCTTGTTCCCCTGAAACCCCATCTCTCTGAAGCTTACTGCCCCAAGACAGGGAAGAATAGCTACTGGGTCTCTTGGGCATTCTCTCATTTATCACATCTCAGGCTGTTCTGGAGGGATAAAGTAAAATTTTCTTCAAAGTAAAGAGAAGATACTCCTGTTTATGATGACTAGACCATGAGACTCGTCATCCTTTGTTCAGTGGTGAACACGACGCAAAGTAATGGTTTCCATGGCAGGATAGTCCTGTAGTGTTGGACTGCATTTGAAAACACAAACTACTGAACACTTTTGACCTCAGTACCGGCCACTTGCTCTATCCATTCAGCCTGGTCTCAGAAAAACCCATAGCCTCCTCATACTTCCAAATGCTCTCTGGATAGGGTGCAGTGGGAAGTGGCACCATCTGCAGCTGTAGATGAGTCAGGGGAATGATGGAAGAGGAATGGTCCCTTACTGGTTCCTGGGAAATTGTGCAAGGAAAAAGCTTGAGGAAGGCAGGAAAGTTACTTGGTTAAGAATCCTGATTTCTACTTCGTATACTTTGGCCTGAAAAGGGCCAATTGTGTTAGGGGAATAAGGGTAATTCACAGGGCAGAGGTCCCCTTGTCCCCCTTTTTATCCTCCTTATTCCCCTTCTGATTTGGGACTCTGTAGGCTTTCCCGTACCATTTTGGAAGGTAGAGACAGCAAAGGCATTTAGGAGTGCAGTGTGGGTAGGCAAGGAAGGGTTAGAACCCCTGACACCTCAGTGCCTATGTGTTGTGGACAAAAGACTTCCAATGGTTCTCCAGAAGAAATGTAAAGACAACTGGGTCAAGGCCAGTGACCTCAAATGGGTGTGAATGGCAGAGGGGCAAGGTGAGCTTACAGCACACATTGTGTTGGGGACAACAGCCACAATATTGGATGCAAGATGCAGTGGAAAGGAAGGAGTTCTATGGAATGTGAAAGAACTGAAGTGAAAAGAGTCAGTAAAAGAGGACTGTTGGGTCTTGGCCACACTGAGAAAAAACAGCTGGCAAGGCATCACAGTAATACTAGCAGGGGTAGAGAAGCCACATGGACAGTGATAAGAAAGACAGGGAACTTTCAGATCAAGGACTTTGACCCTTTTTTCCACTGGAGGTAATGAAGACCACAACCTTCTAGATGCTATATTAGAGAGAAACTGAGGAGAGGTGGAAAAGAAGTCTTACAATTATTGGATTTCACCAACTTTATAACTGGATAGAGTTAAAATTATCACCCCCCCATGACTAGTTATTGGGAGGCTCTTGAAGAAAACCTGAGAAATAATTGAAAAATGAAGGGACTGTATTTACTGTACACATGTGGCTTATGATGCAAGATATGAGAGAGATTGAGATGCACTTTTGAGGAAGGGATTTTGAGTGAGACTTACGATTCTGTAGAGCCTGAGTCATTGACAGAAAGCAGGATGAGAAGTAGCACAAGATATAACTGAGGAAGTCTGTCATTCCCCATAGTGAAGGATACATCTCAGTGTTGAGCCTGAGTCATTGACAGAAAACAGGATGAGAAGTAGCACAAGATTTAACTGAGGAAGTCTGTCATTCCCCATAGTGAAGGATAAATCTCAGTGTTGTGCCCAGCTTCTCTATCCCTGAGACTAGCCAGGTTTACCAGGCTTTATGCAACTGCTATTTGCATACAACCTTTACACCAACGCCTCCGCCTCAGAGTAGAGTTCAGAGTTGAGCACAGATTCCCTAAAAGGGTCATTGCTCTCAGTGATTGCCTCATTATTCTCAAGGCTAAAATCTGACAGTCTTTGTGCTAAATTCTGATAGGTTGTGCTAAATTCTGACACGTTTTGAGGCATTTCTGCAGGGAAAAATTCACAGTTTACCTAGAATGAACTTTGACAACCATGCTTCTGTTGAGGGACCTTCAACCCACCTTTTCCCACCTTCTTCAGATTCCTTATAATCATATGACAAAGGAAGCAGTATTTGTAGTTCATGAGATTTACGATTTATCACTATGATTGTAGCTCATTCAATACAGATTCACTTCTGGGATTGAGTAAGGTATAAAGTTAGTGGGATTTTTTGACAAAAGATTGAGTATATGATCCTGGAAAAAATAATTCAAAATAGAGACTGGCAGTGGGGAAGAAAAAGATGTTAGAAAGGGTTTATCAAAGAACCCTTTGCTTGTCTCACAGGATTGATTGGATCAGACTCTAACTGCTCCTATCTGTTCTGCTATTGTCTGGACACTTTAAAATTTGAGTCCTTTAAATCATTTACTTTATTCACGAAATTTTTTTTGAGCCTTACTATGTGTTAAGTGCTACTCTGGTGATAGGAATACAATATTGAACAGGATATTCAGTGTCCGGGATCTCACAGAACTTGTAGTCAGGGATGATTACAGACAGAGACCAACAGCAGATATGACACTACCTGCAAGACTGTATACATTGTTGTTTTTTTGCATATTGGTCTGCTTCAAACTTTTTTTTTTTTTGAGTTGGAGTCTCACTCTGTCGCCCAGACTGGGGTGCAGTGGCCGCTCCTGGCCACTGCAGCCTCACCTGCTGGGCTCCGGCCATCCTTCCGCCTCAGCCTTCTGAGTTGCTGGCATTACAGGTGCGCGCTTACCACGCCCGGCTGATTTTTTTTTATTTATTGTAGAGATGAGGTCTCGCTGCCCAGGCGGGTCTCGAACCTGCGGGCTTAGGCAATCCACTCACATCAGCCTCCCAAAGGCGTGGGATTACAGGCTGAGCCACCGAGCCCGGCTTAAACTTTTTTTTAAAAAAAACTACTTTCTCTTTTTATATATTTTAGCCTATATATCTCTTCTCTGGAGAGCCTATCTCTTGTTAAAGCAGATGCCTTCCTGTCAGTATTTATTTTAGACCTTTGTTTACTTTATCACATTAACATAGAATAAAAGAATTCATTTAAAAATATGGAATATTTCATATATATATTCACAAATATAGAGAACAATATAGCAAACACTTTAATGTATCACTCAAAAGTGTCTATCAAGAACTTCTCTCTTCCACAATTAGGTGAGCCTTGGACTGTAGATTTGGCACCTTTATTTACTACATTCTTCAAAAAGTATTTCTAAATCTCTCAGTCTAATATTCTGAAGTTGTCAAATACCCTAAGGGAAAAGTGCCCTCAAACACGAGATCACCTCTGAATTGCTGTTACCCCTGAATCTTGGATTCATAATTCTTCATTCTTAACTTTTCTATACCACCAGTGAGTATATATAAGCAACCATTTCTAGTTTTTTAGTTGTTTCAAATGGGAAGTTTGACCTCATGACCATGTATGCCGTTACTGAGAAGGAAAGTTCTAAATTTGTATTTTTAACTCATATAAATAGTATTGTGACATAGACTTTGTTACTTACTCTTTTTAGTCACTGCTAGTTTGAAAAAATTATTTCATGTTTTTATACATATATTCTATTGAAGCATCTTATTATATACTACAGAACTCTTTGATGATTATTTACCACATTTAATATTTTTACTCTCCCAATGATAGAAATAAGATTGTATCCATTATTCTATTATCAAATACTGTTTTGCCAATCCCATCAAAAAGTAGGCAAAGGACATGAATAGACACTTCTCAAAAGAAGATATACAAGCAGCCAACAGGTATATGAAAAAATGCTCACTAACCATCAGAGAAATGCAAATCAAAATCACAATGAGATATCACCTAACTCCAGTAAGGATGACCCTCATCAATAAATCAAAAAACGATAGATGCAGGTGAGGATACAGAGAAAAGGGAACACTTCTACACCATTTGTGGGAATGCAGGATAGTTCGACCTCTATGGAAAGAACTAAAAATTGACCTTCTCTCTGATCCAGCAATATCTCTTCTTGCAATATACTCAGAGATGTTCTGGGTACATAAATTGTTCTACAAAAAAACCACCTACATATGTATGCTTATAGCTGCACTATTCATGACAGCAAAAACAGGGAACCAACCCCACTGCCAATCAAAAGTAGACTGGATACAGAAAATGTGATATCTATACACAATAGAGTATTACACAGTCATAAAGAAGAACAAAATCATGAACTCTGCAGCAAACTGGAAATCACATAATCATACTGGAAGTTGTACCATTATACTAAATGACTTATCACAGAAACAAAGAACTACATGTTCTCACTCATAAGTGAATCCTGAACACTAGTCACATTCGCACAAGGGAGGGAATGACAGTCACTGGGCACTTCCAGGGGAAGAAGGAGGGACACATAACAACACAAAGGATACCTGGTCCTAAACTAGGGAATTTGACGGCCAGTTGGAGGCCCAGACTTCACTTGCACACAGCCTACTTGTGTCGTTAACCCTTACTTGTACCCTACATCTCTATAATAAAAATTTTTAAAAATGCTGTTTTGCTAAATATATGTTTACATATTTCCTTCGAGGCTTAGGCGAAACCTCTTGCTGTACACATACACAGAGATGGAATTGTTGGATCAGAAGCATTTACTTAACTGACTAATCACTCCCAAATTGCACTCCAGAATGACTATATCATACTGTAACTACATTAGTAGTGCATGAGGGTTTTTATATCTCTATATTGCCACCCAAACTTGTTTTTCTCTAGTTGTTACATTTTTCTGCCAGTACTTCTTTAAACTTTTGGTCTACTTTTTTCCTCCTTCTTGGACTCCTATAATTCATATATTCATACAGTTGATGGTATCCTATAGATCTCTTGTACTTTCTTCACTATTTCTCATTCTTTTTTTCTTTTTGAAGCTCTGAATTATTTAGTGACCTGTCTTCAAGTTGTGAATATTTTGCATGACTGAGTTTGCTGTTGGAGCATTCTATTAAAATTTTAAGTTCTATCATTGTATTATTTAGTTCTAGGATTTTTATTTGGTTTTTTTAATGGCTCCTATTTCTTTATTAAGCTTCTCACTTTTGATGCATTGTTTTTCTAATTTTATTTGTCTGTGTTTCCATGCTTCTTGATGAGTTTCTTTAAAATGGTTATTTTGAATTCTTTTTCAGAAAATTTGTAGATTTCTATTTTTGAGGGATTAGTTATTAGAACTTTGTTAGTTTCCTTTAGTGCTGTTATGCTTACCTTATTCATCACTATCTGAATGAAGAGCAAACAACTCTTTCAGTTTTTACAAGGTTTTCATTCACATGTAAATGCCTGCTGGCTCCCTAGACTAATGGGATTTCTCCAGAATTGTGGTCAGCTGGAGTTAGAGCCAGAGTGGCAGGGCTGTTACCAGAGACTCTAGCAGGCTTGGATCCTATCTGCTCTCTGGGTAGATTGGATTGCTTCCAGGACCTTGGTCAGTAGGGCTGGCACTGTTATGAGGGTCCACTTCAGCAACCATAGATAGTGGGCTGGTTACCAGATGCATGGATGAATATGGCTTTCTCCAGGTCTTTAAGAAGGCCCTCATTAGGTCACTGGGTAGATCCCTAGGCAGGCAGTACTGGCTCCAGACTATAGCTGAGAGGGTGTAGGAACAAAGTAATAGAGCTGCCTCAGGCTACATTTGAGATTGAGGTCTGCAGGCTTGCTTGTAGGTTCATGGAGGGGCATGTCTCTTGACAGATCTCTGAGCAGGTAGGTCTGCTCTCAGAAATAGGTGAGAGGGGCTGGAACTGACTTATAGGGCTGTTTTAAGACCCACAGTGGGACCAAGGTCAGCAGACCTGACTGCAAGGGCCCTTGCAGGTTCATGTGAGAGAAGGAATTCTCTTAGACCGCAGCTTAGAGGGACTGGAGATAAATTTCAGGGCCCTTTCAGGATCCAACTGATAGAAGAGAAAATTGTCAATGATCTGTTCCAGTTTTTTTTTTTCTGTTAAATATTTTTTTTGTACTAAAATTATAACTAATATATATAGCTGGGGCCACAGCATAAATAATAGTAACAAGGTCACAACTGTATATGCAAGGAAATGGGATAAGTATTTTGCAAAGGAAAAAAAAATAATAATTTTGCCTTAAAATGTCAGGTTTTTTTTTCCTGGAATTCAAAATGGAACAGTGAAATAAAAAGTTAAATAAATGTAGACTAAGGAAAGGGAAGGGACAAATTTTCTTTCATTTATAATATTGACTCTGGAAAAAAATTTAAAATCTTTATATGTGGCTAATTTTTTAATTGAGATATAATTCTCATAAAATTAACCATATTATGTACTATTCAGTGGTTGTTAGTAGTCTCATGGTGTTATGCAATTATCACCACTACCTAATTATAGAACATTTTCTTTCTCTTTTTTTTTGAGTTGGAGTCTCACTCTGTCACCCAGACTGGAGTGCAGTAGCCGCTCCCGGCCACCGCGGCCTCGACCTGCTGGGCTCCGGCAATCCTTCCGCCTCAGCCTTCCAAGTAGCCGGAATTACAGGCGTGCGCTACCACGCCCAGCTGATTTTTTGATTTATTGTAGAGATGAGGTCTCGCTGCCCAGGTGGGTCTCGAACCCGTGGGCTCAGGCAATCCACTCACCTCAGCCTCCCAAAGGCGCGGGATTACAGGCTGAGTCACCGAACCCGGTTTATAGAACATCTTCATCATCCCTAAAAGACATTACAAGCCTGTTAGAGGTCACTTCCAATTTTCAATGAGTGGAAGTGAGTGTTTCTCTCATTTTCTGGGAATCACTAATCTACTTTCTATTCTTACAGATTTACCTATTCTGGATATTTTTTTATATACTTGGAATATAATATATGTGGCCCTTTGTGTGTAATTTCTTTTACATAGCATAGTGTTTTCAAAGTTCGTTCATGTTGTAGCATGTATTAGTACTTTATTTCCTTATACAAACGAAGAATAGTCCATTGTATGGATGTATCACATTTTGTTTATCCATTCAGCAGTTGAAAGACATTTGAGTTATTTTAATTTCTTAGCAATTGTGAATAATTTTGCTGTGAACATTTGTGTACAAGTTTTGTTCTTCAAAAATTTAAAAATTTTTTCTGAACTATATCTTGGAGTAAAGTTATAGATCATCTGTTGGCTCGATGTTTAACTTTTTTAGAAACTGGCAGAAACTGTTTTTTGGAAACTGTTTAAGAGACTGCTTTTTGCAAAGACTGAATTATTTTCAGTTCTCGTCAACAATGTATGAGCATTCCATTTTTTCCACATCCTGTCAACAGTTGTTATTCTATTTTTATTTTTTTATTGTATCAATTGTAGGGGTTTTGATTCATTATGGTTTTGATTCACATTTTTCTAATAAATACTGTTTAGAATCTCCTCATGTGCTTATTGCCCATTTGTGTATCTTCCTTAGAAAAATATCTGTTCATTATCTTTGCCCATATTTTAATTCAGTGCTTTGTCTTTTTATTGCTGAGTTGTAGAAGTTGTTTATATATTCTGGATCTTTAATCTTTATCAGATGCATGATTTGCAAATATTTTCTCTCATTCTAGAGTTGCCTTTTCACACTTGATATTGTCCTGCCGTGCACAAACATTTTTGGTTTTGATAAAGTGTCATTTTAGAATTTTTTGTTTGGTTGATTTTGGTTGATTATGTTTTTGGTGTTATAGTTAAGAAAGTATTGCCTAATTAGTTAGTACTGCCTGACATTGTCTTTGTTAAGCACTGGTCAGGCCATGTACTCATTGAGCTATGGCCATGATGTTTTCCTAAGCTTTGGCCCCCTCCCTACCTTGGGGAAGTGAATCTTCTCTCTCTTTCTCCAACTTACTTTCTAAATAAATTATATTTTCCAGTCTAAAAAAAAAAAATTATTGCCTAATATAAAGTCTCAAAGACTTATACCTATGTTTTCTTCTCTGAATTTTCTGATTTTAGCTCTTACATTTAGATTTGTAATTCATTTTGAGTTTATTTTTGTATGTGATGTGATCTAGGAGTCCAACTTCAGTCTTTTGCATGTGGATATCCAGTTGTTCCATCATCATATGTTGAAAAGATTATTATTTCTCCAACTGAATGTTCTTGGCACAGTTTTCAAAAATCAGTTAACCAAAATGTATGAATTTATTTATGGATTATCTGTGCTATTCCTTTGACCAGTATGTCTATCCTTATGCTAGTATTACAGGGTCTTGATTACTGTAGATATGTAGTAAGTTTTGCAATCAGGATGTGTGAATCCACTAACTTTGCTCTTTAAAATTTTTTTTCAACATTGTTGTGGCCAATCTGAATCCTTTCCGTATCCAAATAAATTTTTGAATTAGTTCATACATTTTTATAAGAAAGATTATTCACATTTTGATAGGGATTATGTTGAATCTGTAGATCAATTTGGGGAGTATTATGTAGATAATATTAAATCTTACAATTAATTAGCATAAAGTACTTTGGAGTTCCTTACTCTGGTTGTTTTTTGTTGTTTTTGTTGTTGCTGTTAATGTCATTCTTGGCTCAATTTTGCTTGATTTATTAATAAAAAAGCTTATAAAAGTTTTACTACTCAATATTATATTAATACAAACTAAAATTTAACTTTCTTTTTGTAAAATGACATATTGGCTTAATAACTCCTAACAAGGGTTACGATATCATTACTTATCTTCTGTTGCAATGTGTACAGATAAGTTATTTGTTATCCCACTAGAATATTTTTCCCTACTTTGTGCTGACTTTACAATCATGTTGCCTTCTATGTTAATTTTAAAATATTTTATTGTCATTTTGTTTAAGTAAGTATAGTCAAGTATTGTTTCTCAGCCACATATAACCCTATTTAATTTAGTGACCAATGATAACTTTTTTTTTGCCTTTCAAAGATAGGATCTTAAATTTAAAACAAATTAAAAATCAGTTTTTAAATCAGGTTATTTGTTTTGTTTCCTGTTGAATTACAAGAGTTCCTTATATAGTTTAGAAATTATCTTTCTATCACATATATTGTTTGTCAATTTTATCTCTCATTCTGTAGGTCACTTGTTCATTCTGTTGTTTTTGTGTGTGTGTGTTACACAAGTCTTTTTAGCTTGATTCAATACTGCTTGTCTATTTTTTTCGTTTGTTACCTAAACTTTTGGTGTCATGTCAAAGAGATTGTTGCCAAAACCAGTATCAGGCAGATTTATCCCTATATTTTCTTCTAGGAGTTGTACTCATTTCAGGTCTTATGTTTAATTCTTTAATCTATTTTGAGTTAATTGTTGCGTATAATTTATGTTTTTTCTTTTTGCATGTGGATATCCAGTTTTTGCAACATCATTTATTGAAGATACTGTCCTATCCTTATTTTGTATTCTTGGGGCCCTTGTCAAATATCAGTTTACCATATCTATGTAGATTTATTTTTCAGCTCTCTATTTTGTTCCATTGGTCTATGTGTCTGTCTTTATGCTGGTATCATGCTGTTTTGATTATGTTAACTTTGCAATAAATTTTGAAATCAGGAAATATGATGCCTTCCTTTGTTATTCTTTCTCAAGATCACTTCAGCTATTCATGGCCTTTTGTGATTCCATGTAAATTTTAGGATTGCTTTTTTCTATTTCTGTAAAAAATACTGTTTCACGTGCAAATGATTGACAGGTGAATGAAAAGAGGATCAACATAATTGGTTATTAGGAAAATGTAAATCAAGACGACAACTAGATATCACTTCACATCTGTTAGGTTGTTATTATAGAAAAACAGAAGACAACAAGTGTTGGTGAAGATGTGGAGAAATTGGAATGCTCGTGCACTGTTGATGGGAATGTAAACTGGTGCAGCAACTATGGAAAACAACAACAACAACAAAATAGAACTGTCATGTGATCCAGCAATCTCACTGCTGGCTATATTTCTGAAAGAATTAAAATCAGGTTTCTAAAAGAGATATCTACAGATGTGTGTTTTTTTCACTGTTCACAATAACCAAGATACAAAACTTGGGTTTATTGATAGATGAATGGGTTTTTAAAATATGATATATACATACAATGGATTAGTATTCTGCCTGGAAAAAAAAAATCTTGTCTTTTGGAACAACATGGATGAACCTGGAGTACATTATGCTAAGTGAAATAAGCCAGTCACAGAAGGACAAACATTCATCTTTTTAGCTTTTAGCATGACAAAGAATTTGGAATGAAAAACTGGGAAACTGGAACAGAGTCTTGCTATGTTGTTGCCCAGGTTGGTCTTGACTTCCTGGACTCAAATGATCTTCCCACAACAACCTCTCGAGCAGCTGGGACCACAGGTAAGCACGGCTAAAGAGATCTTTAATTTACACAATGTAACAAAGGCATTTTCTTTTTATTTTTAATATTTTAAATTCGTGCCTGCTACAAAAAAGCGATTTAATTTTACATTCAGCTGCTCTGTGCTGTTGGGAGAGCATTTTTGGGCATGGTGTTATTCAAGTGGACTGGTGATGAAAGTTTTTTGTACAGCTAATATATTAACAGACTTTTGGTAATCAAAGATTATTTACTGAACACGACAAGTTTCATTTTGTCAGATCAAGTACACATTACATCTTGGCACAGATATTTTCAGGCAAAGCTTTGTTCAACAATAACTTGAATCCACACAGAACCTTTGCCTTTAGTACCTTGAGTATTATTTGTGTTAATATAATCTCATTAATATTCATTCCTGAATTTTGCAAGAAAAGTGTCTGAGAATATTAAGTGAAAACACAAAGGTTTCTCACATTATGGCTATTTAAATAACAGTGATATTTTTCTGTTTAAAAATTAGTAAGAATAAAGGTCTTTAACAACACTTTCACTTTGAATTAAATACCAGCCAAACATTTTTAGGGGCTGTACGAGAACAAATTAAAACCTACAATCAGTCCTTTCAACCAAATATGGATTGCAGTTCTGAAATATTAATGACTCATGGATTTTAAAAATTATGACTCACCTGTTTACTTATGACCATAGGAAAAATAAACAAGAAAAATCTTCCTGGAGACTGTTAACAACTAGAAATTTTTTTTTTTTTTGAGGTAAGCTCTAAGTATGAAAGAGGGCTAGAAATGTAAAACTGGAATAGAGTTTCACTATGTTGAACAGGCTGGTCTTGAACTTCTGGGCTCAAATAATCCTCCTATCTCAGCCTCTCGAGTAGCTGGGGCTCTAGATGCACAAAGCATGCATGGCTATTTTTTTTTAAAATAGAGATAAGTTCTCTCTATGTTGCTCAGGCTGGTCTTGCACTCCCAGACTCAAGCAATCCTCCTGCCTCAGCCTCCTACAGTACTGAGATTACCGGTGTGAGCCACCACACCAGGCCTCCTTTTTGATGATTGTTGTCAGTTTTGCAAGATGAAGGCAATGATTTCTCTCTTAAAACTCAATATATAAATGGTGCTTTTAAACAAGTTTAGCTCAGTCTTAATAAACAACCCAAATTCCTTTTCCCCTGCAATTATTTGACTTTGGAAGAACATCAAAATCTTATTCCTTGAAGTGTTTGTGAAACATTAAGCAATTCAAGCCAGGTTTGTCAAAATGATTTTTCTAAGCTCATTTTCCCTACTGGTATGTACTGACACTTTTGTGTTTTTCCATTTTTCCTCTGTCTAGCTACAGGAATAGGCTCATTCAGGCACTGATTAACTCAATTACTCCCTTGTTTTACTAAGAACAACATTCCCAGCACTGTGTGGGGTGAACAGGCTGTGCAGACATGGGTAAGGTACAAGTCTGGCTTTCAAAGAGACCTGAATCTGGATGAGAGAAAAATAAACAAGCTTCTAAAGTGTTGAATTTATATAAGTGGAATAGAAGTATATGTCTACTCTACTGTTTGGCTAAGCATGGAGAAGAGAGCTCAGCTCTGCACAAATGGGCTGTGTGTCTGGGATCCGAAAAAAACTTGTTTTCTTCCTCCTGCCATTGCTTGGAAGATGATATATCCATAATGCAAATCTGAACTATTCTCTTGCTTGAAACCTTGAAACCTAAATCAGTGATATAGGAATATTAAAAAGTGACAAGAAAAAAGTCAATTTAGACATCTGCTCACCAGTCAATGCATAATAAATAATTTGAGATAGAATTAAATGTAAAAATTTGAACCTGGACTTTTGCTTCCACACGTGCAGGATTTGATCATCACAAAGATCTCTCTAGGGCCATCTTTTTTTTTGAGTTCGAGTCTCACTCTGTCGCCCAGGTTGGAGTGCAGAGGCACACTCACGGCCACCCCAGCATCAAGCTGCTGGGCTCTGGCGATCCTTCCACCTTAGTCTTCCAAGTAGCCAGAACTACAGGCATGCACAACCATGCCTGGCTAATTTTTTATTTTACTGTAGAGACGATGTCTCGCCAATTTGCCTGGGCTGGTCTTGAATCCGCGGACTCAGGCAATCCACTCGGCTTGGCCTCCCAAAGTGCTGGGATTACAGGCTGAGCCACTGAGCCGGCTAGTGCTACCTTTTTATAGTCACACGCATCTCCCTCCTCCCACCAGCTGTAAACTCTGGTAACCACTAATTTGCTTTCCATCTCTATAATTTTTTTATTTAAAGAAGATTGAGCCAAGGGATTCATGGTATATGACCTTTTGAGATTGGCTTTTTTTTCTTCCCATCATAATATCATTATGTTTTTGAGATTCACCAAGTTGTTGGGTCAGTTATTCCTTTTTATCGCCCAGTGGTTCTCCATGGCATGGATATACCACATTAAACCATTCACCTGATGATGAAGGTTTTGATTGTTTCCAATGTTTGGAAACATTGTATTCTTTTTCCTATCTTTTTGTGGGTGAATTGAACATCTTTTTGAATTCCACTTTGATTCATTCATAGTGTTTTCAAGTGTACCTCTTTGTACAGCTTTTCTTGGTGATTTAAACAAATGCTCCAGCACATACAAAAATAAAAATGATATTGATAAAAAAAAACAAAAGAAAAGATATGAGTCATAAATGCCATAGATTTATTCAACATATGAATTTTCTCTATTTTTAATCCTCTTCACTTCTTCCTCTCACTGTTCTCTCGCCTGTTGTTCTTCATTTCTGGGGGTGTTCATCTGATGAGGTTCAAGAGTTTCCATTTTTAAGCATTTTCGTGTTCAGATTCTGAGCAGGAGAAGAAAAAGTAGAAATATCAGGGAAATTCTGTGACCCACTAAAGCAACAATTTTTATATTTGAACTTAGTAACTTTAAATTATTTTTAATAGGACACTTCTTAGTTTTTTCATATTTTAAAATGGAGAACTGAAGTTCTCACAGCAAATGTTATCTTGTTGAAGATGAACCCTGTCAACCAGCATAAAGGAAGGCCTTATAGATTCCACCTCTCATGCTGTGCTAGATGAATGATCACAGTGACAATTTCCTGACCTAATCTAGTGTACATTTAGAAATAAGCTAGAAAGGCCATGGGTAATAAATATACGATATCATCACCGGGTATAGGCCATGGGTAATAAATATAAGATATCATCACCAGGTATAGGCCATGGGTAATAAATATAAGATATCATCACTGGATATAGAAGGTAAACTAAATATTAGATTATTTAGTTTTTACATATGGCAGATTCTTGGACTCATCTTCAAGTCAGCCATCCAAAACACCAGTAATTATTCTTAGTTTGCATTTTTTTCTATAACACATTTGACATAGTTCATAAATGATATATCTGATGTTTCCATAATAATATAGAAAGAATACACTCATCTTAAGAGGCAGACTTTTACAGAGAACTGAGGTGTTTGTTTATTTTCTTTTAGTTGGCATTTGGTTGTACGGTTTATACTTTACCAGCACTGCAAGGGGCACTGTATTCTTCAATGGTGAATTCATCTGAAACATAGAAATGATCAGAAAGAGGGGTAAATACATTCAATTATAGGTACCTGAGATGTTAAGTGTAAAAGAAAAATGTAGCTATGAAAGAAGGATTAAGGCAATAGCTATAGAACCAATATCAATGACTAAAGTCTATACTCAGCTGCTTGGGATGCAGGGGGAGGAAACTAAAATAAAATTGAGGTTGGGTAGAGAGTTGAAGGCAGGTTAGTCAGGTGGTGTGCCTGTGTACAAATATAGGACTCTGGAGAGTCCCTTTTTGCAGCCACATTTTTCCTGTTGGAGTTGTACTTTCCTCTCTGAAACTTTTCTTCATCAAAGAAGATAAGTTTTCACACTATAATCATGCTATATGCTGGGAAGTTTCTAGTTCAAAATAACAAGAAAATGTAAGGATTTCTTGATATATTACAAAGCTTTCCAAATTTTATGAGACTATCCAAAGAACAAATTGAAAACATCAAATTTAAGTCCACATCACACATCAGCCCTGAGATGTGGTTTTGTAGCTATTATAGTCTTATTTTTCTGGAATAATTTAGCCCAGACCAAACAGTCTCGTAGGGAAATTTAGATAGAATTGACACATTATTGATTTATAAGCAACTTATAAGGCTGACTTTAAAATTGGTTTATGGGGCACATGCCAGGTTAATATACAAGAACATGATTACCCAGTGCCACGAACTCACTTTTTCTTCCAGTGAAGGATTATGGAGTTTCATTTTAGCTAAGGCAATCTTAATCTTAGTCTTGCTAGGTTAGTCTTTTTTTTTTTCCTTTCAAAGCACAGCATGTCTAAACCTCCCTCACCTGTCTCATAGTAATCATAGGCTTTCACTGTAGCTGGTTTTAAGTTCTTGACTTGGATGTCTTGTTCCACCAGGAAGGAGAAATTCAGGGGTTGTCTGGTTAGCTGGAGAGACAGGAAAACTGAATTGGAATCAAAGATCAACTTAGTTACTAATTACCTTCCTCTCTACTTAAGATATTATAAAATCCTGTAGTCATGCTACACATCTTTACCAAAACCCATGGGAAAAATGGGCATTTTGTGACCTGCATAACATACTTAGCAGCAGATAAAAGAAGGACAAAAGAGACAATTATATGAACAGTCAAAAAGAATACAGCCTGTTGGCTAGTCGAGTCCTCAGTTCCCTTCATAGCTATTTTGTCCTCCCTTACCAGTGTGTGTGTGAACTATTTGAATCTGTTGTGGTTTGTGAGACTTCCAGATCTATCAGTGTCACAGAGAGACTTACCTTTTCAAAGTAAACTAGAACATGGTTGGTGCTCACTTCGGTCCTCTGAATCTGAGGCTGTTCTTGGAGCTGTTGACCAACAGGGTAAGCCAGAAATGTGAAATGAAGAAAACTTATACTGGGAGCAGTTTTCAAGTATTTATGATCTAAACGGCTTCTCAGGAGCATCCAAATTGCTAATTTTGATTTCTTCAAAAATAATGGTGATAATGATGATAATAATAATAGCGCTATTTATAAAATTCTCTCTCTCCATACATGTATATACAAATGAATATATGTGTGATATATGAATATAAACACACACATATGTCCTTTATATGTGTGCATATCCACATATATCCAACCATATATTTGGAAGGTAATTCAATGCTACTCCATATACTTAGATGTCTCAGAGCCTGCTAGAATGTTATTTATCATGTTTTGACATATTTCCTACTCAATATAACAATGATACCTACTATTAAAATGACAGAAACACACCCAAGAGAAACTAGTTTAAGGAAGTAAACCTCCTGAAAACTACATCAATAAAGTCAAATTGACAACCACAAATGTCAACATTTGTCACAACTTTGTTATTTTTAAGGGATTTAGGGTTTACCTTTTTCACTGATGGTTTCACAGGTATGAAACCTGATATCATCTTCACATCAACAATGACCATGTTGGAGCTGGGTTGGTCCCCAGTGTAACTAGAAGGTCAAGGCATAAAAATAAGGCATTTAAATAAAATGTCTTGGAATTTATTCAAGACAAACTCTCCCCTTTCCCCTTATTCCCATCACTCAATTTCTCTGTCTACTGTATTTGCTTCTTCTTCTTTTTTTTTTTTTTTTTTGAGTTTGAGTCTCACTGTTGTTCAGATTGGAGTGCAGTGGCACGCTCCTGGCCACCACAGCCTCAACCTGCTGGGTTTCAGTGATCCTTCCGCCTCAGCCTTCCAAGTAGCTGGAACTACAGGCATGCACTACCATGTCCGGCTAATTTTTTGATTTATTGTAGAGATGAGGTCTCGCCAAGTTGCCCAAGTGGGTCTTGAACCTGTGGGCTCAGGCAATCCATGTATTTGCTTCTATTATGGTTGTTTGGGAAGCTCATCATTTCAAATTCATACTTTTCAGACATGACAATATTATATTCTCAATGTTAAGGTTTTTCAGTAAGAGTGAAGAAAATTTTCTTGTTAATAACGACTGCAAGAATTCCATATTTATTATGTGTGACTTTGGACAATGGAGTTCCCACACACAGGAAAATCAATTTCTTCATATTCTATGAAAGGTCTGCTCATGATTTGGAGATTACCTAATGTTGATGCGAATCTGGAATTTTCTGTGAGCATCTATTCCATCACAATTTTGGGGGAGAGTATCAACATGCAGAGCAAAGGGTGCTTTCTCTTCTTTCTTGGGAAGTATGTTATATCTCAGAGATGTCTAAAATAAATTGGAAGAATCCTTTATCTTTGCACTCAAATAGTCTCATAATCTGTTCCAGATGATTCATAACATCCCTCAGCATATTCTGAATTTAAAATTTAACTCTTGAAACATTCCTTCCCATTAGCAGCATCTGCTAAACCCTGGTAGTCTTACCTGGAGGTACACGCATCCTGACCCTGACACTGTTGTGCTGTACTCCCCTGGAATCTTTGGCAACCTGACCTCTTGCAGCAATAGGCGGTTGGAATCAACTACGTGGAATTTTTCAGAGAAGGTGTCTGAAGATTTAACGGTGACCAAAGCTTCTTTCTCAATTTTAGTGAAAGTTGCTGCCCCATATTTGGAGAGGGCTTGAAGAGCTACCACTGTATCCTGAAAAAAGACGAGTACAGAAATCACAGGAGAGCAGGGCAGCAAAATCTCACTGGATGTAAACCATGACAACACTACTTTCTTTCAGAATTATTTAGTCATAAATTCAGTGCATTAATCCAATTTCAATTAGTTCATATCTGGTTGTTAATGATGAACTATTCTAGGTACATTAGGAGGAAAGTTTAAAAAGTCTCTTCACTCAAGTAGTTTATAATATACATATAAAAATAAGACGCATATTTGACATAAGCAGAAACTATTGCAATAATATATCAATTTATATAACAATATTTGATGCCAAAGTTGAGAAAAGACAGAAGAAAATATGGGTTAGAACTGTAAGAAAAGACTGAAGAAGGTAAGAAATAAGATTGTCTCTTAATAACACGCAGGGTTTCTTTAGACAAAAAAAGGGCATCAGGAAGTACCAGGGTAGGAATGTTCTGTGTGAAGACATAGAAATGACATTGAGGAGTTCCTGGAAAAACAAAGGGATCTGCCTAATTAGATGGGTACATTCATGTTTACTGGAAATAGAAAATATTTTTGGTAAAATATTAAATAACTTTAGACTTTGGATGAAAAAATATTTATTTTCAAGGGAAGTAATCCCATGAAAACATTGCTTTGGGAAGATCAATCTACCCATATGGTTGAGGGGTCCACTAAGGAGAGAAAAATATGAGAGTATAAATAGAACAGAGCAGTAATCTATATATAAAACAATAAGGCTGGAACTGGTCTGGTAATGGGAGGATGAATAAGATGTGAATCAGAAATACTAACTATTCAGAATATGGTTGTGTCTACATAAGTGTTAATATGTTTATTTTTGCTCCTAGAGGCTCCTCACAGACCTGAGTGGAGGAGAAGCCTCCATTGGGGTTTTGCTGCTTGGTAATCCACTTCACAATACGTGATGCCACAGACAGGTCTTCTGGAGATGGGGCAGGCAGCATGGTAAGATAGGCAAGGAGCACATAAGATGTCATCTCCACTTCCACAGAGGGAGCCCGGGGTTGATAATGTAATGTGTTAGCTTCTTGATGTTTCCCAGGACGTTGCCAGTGGATTGAATCCTCTTTGAAATGGAAAAAGATAGAAACTTTCGCTTAGAGCGTGGTTTCAAAGTCCAATCCATGGATGCTGATTGTAATTAGAACTCATGAATGAATGGCATAAAGAGAAAGAAAGTGTTCAATAGTCACCACTATGCAAGTCTTTGCCAAGAAAGTAAATTAAATTTTCAACTAATTGCATTGAGTTTTTGTGTTTATTACACATACTTGAGTGATATTAGAAGGTGAAGCTGTATAGAGGCTATAATGTGTGAACTGAAAAAAATTGTCCATGTTACCTAGAGAATTTAAGTGTTAGATCAATGATAATTATTCCTATTGTCACTAAAATTAAGGGTGCATGATAAATAAAAGCTTAGTCAAGGCACATTCCTTTTTTTTTGTTTTTGTTTTTTGAGTTGAGGTCTTATTCTGCTACCCAGACTGGAGTCCAGTGACACTTTAGGGCTCAACACAGCCTCCAGTTCCTGGGTTCAAGTGATCCTCCCACCTCAGCTTTCCAAGTTCCTGAATAACGGGGACTATGGGAACACACTACCACACTCAGCTAAGTTTTTTATTTTGTAGAGAGCAAGTCTTTCTATGTTGCCCAGGTTGGTCTTAAACTTCTAGGCTCAAGCAATTCTCCCGCAATCCCTAAGCGCTAGGATTACAGGCATGAGCCACTGTGCTTGGCCATTCTCTTCTTTTGATCACTACTGATTGTTTGAAGTAAATTTTGCAATAGCAGCTCTTACCTTCTTTCACAGCCTCTTTGTCTAATGATTCAAGCAGCTCTCTTCGCTTGGCCTGGTTACCTGCTAAGGCAAAGGCATAGGCCAATAATGCCTTGGTATAGACAAGATTTTCTTGGGCCTCTGATGTGGAGTTCCAGGCCGTTTCCAGGCAGAATAGAGCATTCCGGACAACTGTGTGCTATAAAGAAGATGAAAGGCTATCTTAAACCAGTAGAATCAGACCCATGAATTGTCTCCAGCATAACCTCAGATTAAAAAGTCCAATGTGTCTGTGAAATAACACAATTCTGACCAAAGAAGAGTTTCCCCTGTAGCTTCCAAAAGTATGTGATCCTTTACATCCAGTAAATAAGCCAAAATTAAATCTCATGAAAACCGTAATTAATTTTCTCATGGACTCATAGTTTCATAATTTCTATTCTTTGCATCTGTGAAAGAGGTACAGGGAACGTCCTTGTACATACAGTCGCAGGCAGTGGCATCTCCAGCAGAGCAATGGTAATGTAGGCAGAGAGTGTCACCTCATCGTCCACTCCGCCCTGTAAGGATCAGAGGCAAAGAGATTCAAACACTCCTATAGACATTTACCAGGGTCTGCTAAGTCTCGTTTTGCTGTTGGCCTCTTCTCTAACTTCTTTTCTTGTGTCATATTGTTGATTTCCCCTCTTCGTTTCCTACCCTATAGTTCTTGAGTCTGTCCCAAATCACTCTCCCTCACTTTTCATAATATACTGGACTTTGTGATTTTTTTTGAATACTGATTTTATTCAATAAAAGCTTACTAGCATATTGCTAGGTTTCAGGAGCTTTAGAGTCCATCATCTTTCCTTAACACTATGTCTACCAGGACTGGAGGACTCAACAGAAGCATCAGTCCCTCCTACATATCACTATCTTCAGGATCAGAACAAGATCAGAGAAGGCACCACCTTCATGGCCTTGTGCAGCAGTGATCCAGAGCGTTGGAAACAGCCATTTTCCTTTTGCTTCTGTGAGAGCCAGGAGAGGGCATTCATGATGTGTGAGTCCTCCACAAAGATGTGCAACTGGGCTTGAGCAAAGGACTTGAGCACAAATGCAGTCAACCTGTCCAGCAAAAGAGAGAGTGAGGCATGATGAACACCTCACTTTTACAGCTCACTTTGTGCACTTCCTTCAGACCTTGAACTTCACAATTCAGTGGAGGAAATTGTTGGGGAAATGATACTGGAGAGATGAATATTCTCTAGTTCAACAAAGATCTAAACTTCTTTTTTTAATCTCTCAATTTTATTGGTTTCCCCAGAATTGATGCTTTCCACTTTCTTTTTTCCTCACGAAATGTTTGCTTTAAGTCTCCTCATCATTGAAACCACATTTCCTGAATGTTGCCCCCTGTTTTTATTTCATCAGAGCCTCTTTCTGTCCCCTCTCTCTCCTCTTCTCCCTCAATGCACAGTGTGGAGCTTCTTCCTTTGTCTTTTTGAATCTTTTTTCTGCCTTAGATTTCCAGTTTGGAGGATCCTTATTTCACCACTGTGTGCTGTGCTGTCAGAGCAGATGAACTTTCAGAGATGAGATGGTGCGATTACCCAGAAGGAATGACACACACCTTATATGGATTTTTAAAGGCTAACGATGTTCTATAAAGAACTCTAGAAATTAGAAGAGTAGCTATTTTTAGAATCTTAAAATTTCACTAATCTGTAGAGAGCTTATGGCAATAATTGTCTTACCAAGTGTTTCCCTGAGTTTTACCATCACGATTCCCAAAGGTGCTGTATGAGCCATCGCTGTGCTTATAATTCAACTGCCTTTGGTATCCTAAAGAGGAAATTTTCATAGATTTATGAAATAGCAGACACACTGGAGGATTATTTTTTTCTTAGTGCTGTTGAGAAATCATAGGGAAATTATTATTTTATTAAGATGTGTTCCAGGCTTGATGATACCATTGAATTTTCTAGTTTTATAGTGGGACATTTTATTGGAAGTCACAATGATTATCAAATCATAACCAAAGGGATGCCGATTTGAGTTCACAAAAAGACATTTAGGAGATCAATCAAGGTTCCTCCTTTTGAGATAATCTCTTACCACTGACGAGATGGCTGATGGCCTTGGCCTTGATCTTCTCTGTCAGCTGTCGTGTCTCATTCAGATAGTTGAGAACATAGATATTAGGAACAAAAAGGATCATATTCTGCTCTCCACAACCATAGGGCATCCGGAGAAGATTCTGAAGGTTTTGCACTACAGAGCCTAGTATATCCCCTGGGGAATAAAAGTTAAAAAGAAATTAGAGGACCACAGAGCTAGTTTGTGTTGGGCTAGGAAAATAGATTACTAAGTAACAGAGAGGCTAAATTACTTATAAAAGAAAGGGTAAGAGAGTACAAAAAGCGAAGAAATAAGAATTAGGAAAAAAAGCAGAAGGCCAGGAAAATAAAGTAGTTAGTTTAAGGATGGAGAAAGCAGGGAAAAAACTGAATGGCAGGAGATGCATCTTATCTGATGGGCCGCCTGTCTGGTAAAACAGAACTACAACCATTTTCAAATCTACCAGGGAGCATTATCACCTAGGGAATTGCTTGAAGAATAGGGCACAGAAAGGTGAGTTTTCTTGCTTTTTAGATAATATCAAGGCATAATATGTAGCACAGCATCCATTCAACCACTTTCCAGCAAATACATAGTGCTACCCTTAGCTTAGTACTTTCTCTCAATCCAATGCCTTGTGTGAGGGGCTTCGTTGATCATGAATGGCAAGGCGAATTATATAGAATTATAGAGATGGACAGCTGCTTCCCTTGAGCCACGGGACTCACCTAAAACAGAATATGTTGCCCTGACAGATCCTTCAACCACATTTGAAGGGACATTCAGTGACAACTTTTCAGGTGTTCCGGTATCTGATGAAAGAAGACGGACACATAAAGGGAAAGGAAAATGAGAGAAATGTTCAATTTTTGCTATGAATTTCTTTTCTCAACAGGATCTAGATCCAACCTTTCCCCCTAGTTATTATATAATCTCTTTACTGCAATGTTTCTCCTAAAACCATGACTAATCTCCTAGTTCATATCATCATATGTATTTGTGCTAAATTTCTGTGGCTTTCCTTATATGCATATGCTTATTTCATTCTTATTGCCTTCTCTTCATGATTTGCACTAATTTCTCCTATTGCTAGTGTTTTCTAAGAATCACACCAATTCCATTAATATGTATTAAGTATCTGCTATATACCAGATTCTGTTTTAGGTGCAATAATACATAATTTTTCAAAACAAATTTTCTGACCTCCCAGAGCTTTCACTTTTATGGTAGGGATAGGATAAATAAGCAGGGATGTATCTAGAATGGTAGATGCCAGTAAGTGCTAAAGGCTCCCTAGTAGCACTTAGAGCAGAGACTCTAATCAAGTCATGGAATAAGATTTACAGATACTTCCAAATGTAAAGACACCCTGTGACTGACACATCCTGGGTGTATTCTAAGAGGGGGAAAGCGGTCAGTGTGGCCAAATGAGACAAATGAGGAAGAAATTAATAGGATGTAAAGTCATGGGGATAGCAAGGGTTTGTAGGTGGCATTAAAAACTTAGGCTTTAACTTTGGGGGACATGGAAAATGAAGAGTTGCAGCACAAGAGGGACATGATCTGACACATACTTTAGAGGATCCCCCTTGTTGTAGGGAAGAGGAAGAGATCATCAGGACACCAGTTAGAAAGTTATGGAGATAGTCTGGGAGAGAAAGGGCTAGAGCAGTAGATGTGGTGAGAAGTGGGTTGGTTCTAGATATAATTTGAAGGCAGAGATGACTAAATTTGCAAGTGGGTTGGATGTAGAGTGTAAGAGAAAGAACATGATAAAGAAGAACTTCAATTTTTTTTAGAAAGTAGGATTTATTATGAAGACGGGAAAATCCACAGTGGGAAGGGACCTGAAAGAGGTTACCCGAACTTCAGAATTTTTATCCCTGACAAGTACAAGAATGGAATTTCTATCAATCTGAGATGAAGAAAATTGTGGGAGGAGCAGGTTTGTGGGCACCAGCAGGGGCTCAGTTTTGAGCATGCTAGTTTTGAGGTGTCTAGTAGACCTACAAGTCTGTAAGTGAAGATGATGTGTGGACAATTGAATACATAAGTTTGAGTTCAGGAAAAAAGTGTGGGCTGAAGATACAAACTTTGTGTCCTCTAGTACATAGTTGCTATTAAAACCATGTAACCAGGTTAGATATCAAGAAATGCTTACATAGAGAAGAGAGAGATCTGCAGACTGAGCATTATTCTCAAGATGATTCTAGATAGCACAGCACTGAATTTTTTTTTTTTTTTGGGTGGGGTGTGTGGTGTACAATCTGAAGGTGCATAAAAAAAACACTAAATTTTTAATGGTAATTTTATACTATTATATTAATGGTATTTGTAAAATATTGATTTTCTATACTTGTCAGTGACCTGGAGTTTCTCTTGTAAGAACTTGTTTGAGTAATAACACAAGTACATTTAAACTAATTGAATAATAAATAACACTAGTGACACATAGATATTTTCAATATTTTGAGCCCAATTTGGAAAGACATTTTGAAAACACAGCTATATTAGAAAGAATCTTGTCTCAGGATCAACAGCTTTAGTCTTCATTATTAGCTAAGAGCTATTAGGTAAGTCTTTTGACTTCTCTGTGCCTGTTTCTTTATCCTTAAAACACTTAATATATGACAATAATAATAATAATAATAATAATAATAATAATACCATCAATAGTATTTTCCATTTATTCCTTAAGAAAATTGAACCTAGTTTTCAGTGATTTTTTTAAAATCAGGAAATATTATTCATTAAACGTCCTTTGATCTGCACAAGGAAGAGCATAAGAGACTTTTTTGGTCTTTTTTTTTCCCAGAAAAAAAGCATGCCCCAAAGGACATTCCACAGCTACATACTCTGGCAAGTAGCTTAACATGAAAATTTTATCTATTTTTTACACTTACCTGATGCACAGAGCAGTGTGTTGAAAGTTTTCTCCTTTTCTATTCCTTCAGGCTTTGTATTGACAGAAAAAAATAAAAGCAATAAAAAGGTAAAGCAATACAAAATGTATAGAAGAAAAACCACTTTGAAACAAAGGAGAAAATGTTAGTGAAAAATTGAGTTGTGGATACATCTGTATGCTTGGGAATGAAATGTCACTGTCATGTGCATATCAGATAATGCTATATTATATAATAAGACCTCTGTCTATGTACCTCAACTAGTAAGGGCTTGATTACAGTGTCCTTCTGTCCAAGTGTTGGGGCTTGAGGCATCTCATTGTCACACAACTCCTGAGACTGCATGGCATCTGCAGTAGCAGTGAAATTCACTTTTCCTGAAAAATAAGGTTTTTAAGGAGTTAAACAGCAAGTCTACGTCAAATAGTTTCTTCTTTTCAAGTTTTCTCAATATATCTATGAGTTTTATTTCTTTTGATCCATGATAAAGGAAGTGAAAAAGAATGTATTGGGGTCAGTGCAGAAAGTAACTCACCACAACAAACAAAGTGAAATTTGTGAATGGTATTACCACTCACCCAGTGACATTGGAGTTACAGCCCAGGACACGGTTTTCCTCCCATTTCCACAGACACAGTGAGATTCTTCATTCTTCTCTGCTGGGACAGCCCGGAAAGCAGAAGAGTCCTCCAGCTGCACACTGACCTGTCAGGGGGATCGAAAAACTGAAAGGAATTAGGGTAAGTTCTTAGGATTTAGCCTTGTGCCAACACAAGAAAGAGATGCTTTCTTTAGTCAGAGTGAAAAAAAGAACTAATCAGGTGAAAGTAATGTCTGAATGTAGGAATACACAGATTAGAGGCATGAATGAATATAACCTTACCACCTCAGACCTGTCAATAGCTTTGCTCTTAGTACCTGTTCTGTTCCAAAATTGGTATACATCCTATTCAGTTTCGATTTCCTAGATTACCTAGGAGATCTAGGCAATGAATGGTGATTATATTTCTTCTTTCCATTCTCACTCACTTCCAGAGAAGTATCCTTACCCGAATGCAGTGGGACAAGTAGTTGAACACAGTGGCTTTGAGTGTGAAGACTTCTCCTCGCACCACAGAATAGGGGAGAGTGAGTTCTAGGAAGAAGGGCTGGAAGACTCGAAGAGACGCGATGGGAGAGAGGCCAAGTCCTGTGGTTTCAGACAAGCAGAATGCACTGGCTTTCCACTCCGTGATGGTGTCCGGGACCTTCATCGCCAGCTCACTTCCACCTGATGAACTACCAAAGGCAAAAAGGAGTGTGAACAAATATCTTTTCTTTTAGCACAAACCATCGCTGACCCTAGAACATGATAACTGAGTAACCTAGTGCGATAAATGCTAAACTTGACCTAAGGGTTGGTGCTTCCCTGGTGAGAACTTTGTCCATCCCTCCCCCTCTTCTTTGTGTTCTTTCTTTCATTCTCCTTTCCTTCACTTCCCTTCCTTTTATTTAAGAGGGATGAGAGCCTCCCACTTTCTACTCTTTTAGTTATGTGAGGATCAGATTAGAAAAAAATTAGCATTGTTTAACTATGAGATAAACTGTGAGCCTAAATATCATAGAAAAGAGTGGAGCAGAACTGAAAGGACTGAGAATCCAGGATAACACTCGAACCACAGAGGAGGATTCAAATCCTCTCCTAAACTGTATTCCAGAAAACACATAACATACTTGACTACCACCAAATCCCAGATCCAGGTCTCAGGGAAATACTTCCGGACTGTCTCTTTAACTTGCACAATTTTTGGAAGGTTTTCGCTGACCCTCATTGGGAGACCTATAGGTGGAGTAGGTGGTCCTCGAAAATTTCCTGTGGGAAGACAACACACAGACCTCATTGTGAACCTCATTTTTATCATTAATTTCTTATAGTTACCTTATTTTTCAAGTGGAATTAGGTCATTTGCTCAGGGAATGTTTATTATTGGAACAACTAAACCTACTGTCTTGTTGCTTTGTTTATCTATTTGTCCTATAGAAAGACTAATCCTATTGTTTCTTTAAATTGAGTCTAGAGGGACAAGGTGGGGGGCCCAAGAAAAAAATGAAATGATTTTTTTAGAGAGTGGGCCCTTTGGAGTAGAAGCTGCTTCTGTAGGTAAGTGTCCTACGAACCTATTGGCATCAGTGTACTAGCTGGCATTGTTGTGACAGGCTGTGATCCGTTGCAGTGAATTCGCTTTTTTAGAGATTCTTTCAGCGTATTTGCTCATTTCACGACGGGTGATTTGTGAGTGCACCTGCCCACACCATGCAGAGTGTCCAGCAGTTTTTGACCAAAAGTGGCATACCCCTGTGCCCAAACTTCCTCTTTCATCCAGTGTCACCCCAAGCAACTTTTTGGTGTGTCCCCAAATGAAAAAAGTTCCCCAAGGGAAACGTCTTGCCAATGTGGAAGAGGTGAAACAAAAATGGCAGAAGCACTAAAGGGCATCAGAATCGACGAGTTCAAAAGCTGCTTTGAGCAGTGGAGAAAACATATCGATAGGTGTATTGCATCAGACAGAGAGTACTTTGAAGGGGACTGAAGTTGAGACATGTAAGAATAATTACACAATATTTGTGAATAATACAATTTTTATAAATAAATAATTACAATTTTTGTAAATAAATTCCATTTTTGGGGTTCATCATATTATTCTTTATAAACAAGAGCAAATGTAGCTTTCTCTAACATGATTATTCAACTGGTGAAGGGAAGGATAATGAGTAATTTAATATACATAATATTACTTTTACACTGAAAAGATGATCACATATTTATGTATCTATTTATTTATTTATTTTTATTTTTATTTTTTGAGTTGGAGTCTCACTCGGTCGCCCAGACTGGAGTGCAGCGGCCGCTCCCGGCCACCGCAGCCTCGACCTGTTGGGCTCCGGCGATCCTTCCGCCTCAGCCTTCCAAGGAGCTGGAACTACAGGCATGCGCTACCATGCCCGTCTAATTTTTTTTGATTTATCATAGAGATGAGTTCTCGCTGCCCAGGCGGGTCTCGAACCCGTGGGCTCAGGCAATCCACTCACCTCAGCCTCCCAAAGGCGCGGGATTACAGGCTGAGCCACCGAGCCCGGCTGATCACATATTTCAATTGCAGTGAGAATCAAACAAGAGGAAAGGATATTGGCTGAGGAAGATAATTTCAAGTGTGATTATTTTAATAGTGAGTGAAATATGGAGACATAGATAATAGCATATAGTTACATATGTGTTATAAACAACGGGGACTCAAGGAAAAAAGAGAACCAGCAACATTTAATGGACCAGCAAAGACTTTACCAGTGTGGACCTTAAGATGATCATTAATAGATAGGAAGCACAGGAGAAGGGGAAGGCATTCCTGCAAAAGATCTATACAGACATATTCACAGAGGTAGGAAAGAATGCTTCAGGGGATAATGCAAAACTTCGCTAGAGTAGGATGTCTGTTTTGAGGGTGTGTTTTAAATAATTGGGTGAATAGGAGGTGTAATTATATAATAAAACATCATGAAGGTTAAGACAAGTAAATAAGATCTGTTAAGGCAAGAGTTAGCTTGATAAAAAAGAAAATGATATTTCTCAAATCATAAAATACATATACATATATGTAATCTTTATATATCTTTAATATTACTTTAAATAACCGTATTATAACATTATACCTTATATATCTTCTGATCTCTGGAGTATCACCTTCTAAAGATGATTGTATATAATATGTAACTATTGGAACATTTAACCTATGTTAATATAATTATACATAAGTATATATAATTATAGAGTTGTGCATCCTCTTTTAAAACCTTAACTACAGTAATTCTATGAATTTTGGAAGTAGTGCTTATGTCTGAGAAATAAGTGACATGAGAAAAGCAGTATTTAAGGGTAGGTAGGTTAGAGGGAGGTGGAGAAAGACTGGAGGTCAGGAAAGAGAATCTGGATGGTTTTCAGTAACCTAATTATGAAGTAAAGAGGGACAGGACTCGGGTGATATAACTGAAACTGAGGAGGAGAAAATGGATTGGTGACAAATACCAAAAGAAAAGTCTGTACAGAATATTACAAAATATTTGGATAAGATGGTAATGATGACACTTAGTTTTCAGGTTTTCTGGATCCTTCCATTGATCCGTTTTGTCTTGGGGTTGGAAGGAAAATATACATTTGGTAAAAAATACAAAAATCAATTAATCATGCTTTTCAGTTTTTTAAAACAAAAACTTGCTATTACATTGAATCATAATTAGATTTGCAAATTTTATGTTCACAATGCCTCAGGGAGTTTGGTGTTGTCATTCTGACTTCAGATATACAGAAATCGAGAATCCAAAAGGTTGAAATTGAGTCTCCAAAATTTTAAAAGTCACATAGATTAGATAGGGGTGTGATGAGAAATTTTCTTTTTGATCTTAAAACAGTGTTCTTTTGTTGGTGGTGATGTTGTTGAGGTAATTTGTTAAACATTCTTTTGTTTTCAATTAGAACTTTACCCTTGTCTTCCCAGGAAAATTATCTACTATATTAAAATGTGTTTGTTCTTCAAAATTAAACCTTATGCTGCCACCCTAATTTTTCATTAGAAAGTATGTTTAGCAGACATTCAAGCATGCAGGGAGAAATTTCTCTAGCCTTGATAGCCATAGAAAATAATACTCAGAGTTAGAATCCTTTCAACTTTTCTTCATTTCCAGGTACACTTGAAACACACAAAGAGACTACTTAGTCATACATCTGCCCAAAGTTGAATTATCCTATTTTTTTCAGAATTGCAAAAAATCACTGGGATTTCAATAAAAACGTATGGCAGAGGCAGTTAATAACCATATGGTCCTTCCCTTTTCTCAGCCTCCCTTTCAGTTAGAGCAGGAATATGGGCAGACGTGATCTATGCCATTCCCACTTCTGTCCGTAAAAATCACGTGCAGACAGGCTCTTTAGTCCCCATGGTTATGAACCTGAAAGTCATGGTAGAGATGGTGGAGTCACCTGAGAAAAGCAGACTATTTCTTCTTGACTTACTGTTTTACAAAGAGTTGTTCTGAAGAGGTACTGTAGCTTGTTATACAGCTGTGATATAACTTGTTATACTGTATATATATGCACATTATATACTATGTACTATATAACTTATATCACAGTTGCATGCTTAGCAACTGAGATGTGGAGGTTTGTTACTGCAATATACTCTATCTAATTCTGACTAATGTAAGTATTAAATCCACAGTGAATGAAGAGGATCTGAAGTAGCAAGACGAAGGCTAGGACAAAAAGGTAGTTTTCATTTTTATGTCAGAGAGAATAACAACAATTGCTTAAAAATCCTGTTTTTGAGGAAGAAATATTGTTAAAGAATAACTTAGCAAGAAGTTGCTGCAACATCACAAGATACAATACATAGAAAAAAAATAACTTTTTACCTTAACCCCACCCAATAAAACACCATTTGTCTTCCATAATTCTGTTAGACCAATAAATCACACTCTTACCTCCTGCAAAGGCTACAGGCACTTCTGGATATGGTTGAGGCAGAGGACAAAAAAATGGCTTATGAATTTTTGAGTTGGTAAAAATATTTAATTCTGCAGACTGAAAGAAAAATAAATTATAGTAATTGTTAGAGCATAGTGGTCATCTGATCTTGAGGCTGGAATTTATTTATTTTTTATTTGTATTGCACTTTCTTATTTTACACACAGCTCATAGGATTATCATAAACATTTCATACAATAAGGAGGAGAGCGAATTTATAAATATGAAAACAGAGTCACAGAAGGTCAAGATCATCCAGTTGATAATTGGGCTTCAAATACATCTGATATACCTGATACTTCTTGAATTATGATCTTTTATCCGGAACACTGAGTATTTTCGCTTCAGATGTTTTCTTTTCTTATGAAACAAATATAGGTACATATAGACAGAGCTCTTTATGGCTTTGTTGCAGAGAGTATTTTTTGTTGGCCTCTTGCCGTTTTAAATTGTAGGGTTGCATATGGGGAATTTCATTTACAATCCTAGCAGACTCTGTTTTGTTTGCTTTATCAGCAGATTTCCCTTTCCCTGAATATCTGTGCTCAACTCATCCCTTTTGTGATGTGTCCTTTCCTCTTTTCTTTCTCAGTTTCTTTTAACTGCCTCGAATGTCTGCATCCCAAGCCTACTTGCAGATGCCTACGGGGGAGTCTGACTCCCAGAGACTATCTGTTTTCATTTTCTTCAATAGTATTCACAGATAAATACTCCTTATCTTATTGCTGTCTTATCTCAGAGTTATGTGGGTCATGGTGAGACTCTTGAACACAGTTGTCAGTGGTGATTGTGACATGGGATAGGGCGAAGAGAGACATGAATGTTTAGAGATTAATTAGCTCCTTAATTAACTTAATATATTTTTCATCGTGTGTCTGAGACCCTTGAAAAGGCGAGTACCTTGTTGGCAGCCATCCTCTCAGTCACTTGCACAATAAATACTTGTTGAATGAACACCTAATTGAATATGTAAAGTGCAATACTTGAGCCCTCACTATTTTAACAGGGCAGTACAATTTCAAGAAATGTCCTTTCCAGCCTCCACCACTTGGTTTATAATTCTGGAGGCTCCAGAAGAAAGAAATCTAAGTTGCTCTCGGCTAAGCGGCACACCTCTGTCAGAAGAATGATGTATGTGTTCCACAGAGTGTGATGAAAGTTTTAGTTCTTTTGATAGTGATAAGATTTAATTTCACAACCTTGATAAACTCCCCTTTTATGACTCTGTTCAGGCATAGCTCATCCCGAAGAGTCATATCTTTAAAACATCCTAGCCTTTCTAATACAAATTTTATGAATCATTTCTTAGTGAAAGGCTACTTTTAGTTTTCATGAAATTGTACGGCCCTGTAAAATTAGCGCGGGCTCATATATTGCACTTTATGGATTCTATTACGTGCTCATTCAACAAGTATCTATTGTGCACATGACCGAGAGGATGCCAACAGGGTACTCACCTTTCCAAGGGTGTCAGCCGTACTACGAAAAAATATTTTTTCTCACATTTTAGGATCTCTGCAAGTCACTGAGAGCGAAATGTGGTGAGGGTGAGTAGCTTTGGGGTCAATTTGGTCAATGTTTTGGGGACTGAAAGTAAACCATCTGCTGCTTATAGTGCCAGGTAAGTTCGTGTGTGAATATCTTTTTGCATGTATAATTCTCTATACCTCTGAGGTCACAATAGTTTCTACCACTCCTTGTTTTATTGAGGGAAAGGGAAGATCATATCCTACAGCTCAGAAGCCCGTTATTTCTCGATCTTAACAGAAGCTGAGAAATTACTTTTGGCTATGCTTTTAGGAACAATAATTACCTCAAAGATACTGGCAGCATCGTCATCATCCAGGTTGTGCTTTGGCGCATAGACAAGGCCATTGTGAGTGATGTCGTCTACACTGATGCATTTTTCGCCATCTTCATTCATCTGACCTCCATATCGAATACTCGGGAGGGTCTTTACTGGTAGCAATTTATAGACCTGTACAATCGAGAAAACGAGGAAAAGCTCTTTTGCAAATAAAATTTGAAAGCGATCATGTCCAACAGAGGATTTAAAAGATCGTGACGTTCATTCAACAATCCATACTTACGTGATTAAAAAGACAGAGAAGCATGGAGAGATATTAAAGATCATGGATCCTAATCCCCTTGTTGTATCAACGAAAGTAAGAGAGAGAGAGAGAGAGAGAGAGAAAATAAATTTATCAAAAATCTCAGAATTCATTGTGGCCGAGTAAAAATAAAACCCAAGTCTTCGTCTCCTAAACCAAATGCCTACTTTTAAAAGGAAGCAGGAAATGTGGACATCACAGAGATGTGTAACAGAAGTCGTCCGCAGTTTCATGACCTAGAAATAACCTCTGTAAATATCGGATTCATTTCCTTTCTCCATTTTTTGTATGATTAAGATCTGGCCAAGCTTTCTTTTTAGTCTACTATGTTAGAACCAAGTTTAGTTTGAGAAAAAACTAGGCACAGGGCGAACTGAGAAATAAATCAACTACAGTCCAGTTTTGCCCAGATGCTAGTACAAGGGAACCTGCTCAGGTATGTAGTGTTCAGGTCATCAAACAGGCAAGGCTCTCTGCACACCTCCTAATCGGATGCAGTTGTTTCTCATCTGGGCTACTCTAATAACCTCTTATCTGTTCTTATGCTTTTATTCTTGCTCCCATACGCTCAGCAGCACACACAGTCTTCTTAATAGGTCAATCTTTATTGTCCTCTCTCCTCCTTAAAGCTCCTCAGTGATCCAACACTGACTGCATTTGCTGTCAACTCCAAACTCTACATCAAGAGATGAGAGTTTGTCATATCTTCCCAGTTTTCTATTCCACCTGTGGCCTCAACCTTCCTCCTCTCTTACCACTACATTATAGATTATTACCTTTTCCTTTCTAGAATACCCTAAACTCATCTGACCTCAAAACCTTTGGGTGTGCTGCTTCCATTCTTTGTAATGCCTGTCCCTGCCCTCTATTGCCCTCCAGTCGAAGAGGACTCCCTATAACCATGATTTCAAAAATTGCTCAGCTTCTTTATTCTTGAAATCAATATCCTGTTTATTTTTTATCGTAGTTATCAGAATCAGGAATTATATGTTTTTGTTGCTTGCTTGTTTTGATAGCTCACAGAATTATAGGTTTAAATTGGTCCAATACCAAATCTGTTTGTTCATTATTAATTATCCTGTCCTGGTCTCAGTACAGTGTCTGTCCTGTAGCCAACATGCAATAAATAAATAAAGAAATAAGTGGATCATGAAGCTAGCAAACTATAGGACCTTTTTGTAAGAACTTTTTGTACTTCCCTATAAGACACATTTTTGAAGACAAGTTTGAATGGAAGCCTTCTTTTATCCGCACTTAAAATCAGTGGATTTTAGGGGAAGCATACAAAATCTGTAAATTTGCATAATAGCTTGAAATGAGGCAGGTTAGAAAATGGCATTGGAAGAAATTTGACTCAAATTCCACCTCTAAAATATATTTCTGGCATGCTGTCTCCACAGTTATTTCATATATCCTAGATGTGTTTTTTCATTCATAAAGTGAAGGTAATAAGATCCACTTCCAATAATCATTATTCATATATTGACTGAATAAAAATGTGTTGAGCACCTGTTATGTAAGTTTCTGTGCTCAGCACGGGAATGTAGTGGCAAGCAAGATTCCTCCCTCACTGAGAATAAAACGAAGAATAAAATGAGATTATATGTGCAAAGTACTTTGTGTCATTTCTGTTTGTTGTAGAATCACACTATGTCTGTCACTCTGAAGAGTTTGTCCTTTGCAGTTATAACTTCTAATTTCCAAATATGGTCTTATCATGTGAGTATTTTTTGATTTCCAAGATTGAAATGAGACTCACTGACTGAGGCGACAGCTCGGCTTCAGGCTTCATTAGAAGGACACTCTGGTCTACTGCACGGAGGGCACAGAGGGAGAGAGGAGAGGCTGTGACTTGCAGGTGGTTGTCTGAGGCTGGCAGACTCTGGGCTGAGGAGAACCTCAAATGTACCTGTAAAAAAGGACATGATTACAGCAGCAACTTTTATAATTATTACAGACTCAAACCTCTCTACTCCAGGCTAAGACTAATCTTAATACCTCCTTTCTTTTTATCTATCTTAGAACAGGATTAAGAGGTGAACAGCCTAGGAACTACCAACTGAACGTCCCTAAATAACCTGGAAATGTGGTTTCGGTTAACTCAGGTCTTCCACCCTTATATAATGGGTGAAACCTAAGTTGTTTTGATCACATTTAAATAGAATCCTAAATGGGATTGGAAATATACAAACAAGAAAGACTCATACCTTGTTGTAGCTGACCTATTTCTGTGTGGTGTTTTTGTGATGACTGTGCATAGTTTGCATGATGTCATACGAAATCATACTCCACCCCTGAGACCAGCCAACTGAAGTATCCTTCAGTTGTCAGTCTTAGTTATCTGAAATTCTAAAGCAGTGTGGTGCTATTTGTCATGATTGGGGATGTATTGGGTCATTTCAAAAATTAAACATCTCTTATGCATCCTAAGAGCTGAGAGTTGAAAAAATTTAAAGAATAATGAATAAAGAACAACAGAACAATGAAAAATTGTGCAGAATTTTTCAGAGATTTAATTCTTCTTTGACCAATAAAAAGTCATTGGTAAGTGTATCTATTCATTCCTTCTATTGATGTAGACTTTTCTTGAGTAGAATCTGAGCTATAAAGTTATACAGTAATAGTATCAGGTAACTTTATAGTTTCAGGGTTGAAAACTGATTTGGATTGGAACAAAGTATCAGCATGTTTATTTAAATAACATTTGACTTGAATTGCTGGATTTAGCTATGATAATCTTGTTTTGTGGTCTACTGAAATAATGTAGCAGTTTGGAATGATGTATCATTGTGTGCGTGTGTGTGTGTGTGTGTGTGTGTGTGTGTGTGTGTGTGTGTGTGTGTGTGTGTTTAATTTATTCTCATGATGCAGTAGTGTTTATCTCTCTTATTCAACATATGATGAAAACACTGCTTATGGAGAATTCTATTTTAAACATGTTTGCTTTTATTTTCAGAAAATTTAAATTCAGTAAAATATGTTTGAGAACAAGTAAGTTATTTGGAATTATAACCAACTAAAAATATTATTAACCACAATTAATACTATTAACATGAAGAGGACATGTTAAAAAATATTAAATTTTCTCTTGTTATGAAAACCAAAACTGAACTTCAAGGCATATTTCGAAGGAGTCTGTACCTACCTATATTAATCAATGTTATTCTGAATGAATAAATATATCCAGTTGAATACCACAGACAAGTAATTTAAACCATTACATAATATTCAATGTGTACATGGGATCTTTTATTTTAAAATTAAGAATTATATGAATTTTAAATATAAAACAGGTTTTCTTTCTCAAAAAAGATTGAAAAAATATTTAAAATGTATCTTTTTAAAGGGACGCATATCTTGAGCTGACTTGATCTTTCCTCACATCCTCAGAGCATATCTATTCTGTTTGCCCATCATCCTTTCAGGTTGCCTAACTTCTAGGATCCATAATTTGTGACTGTAATTGATCTACTTTTTTCTAATTTTTTGTGGTAGTATGCTTTCTTCTCAATCTTCTTATAAATCGAGGTTCATATTGTGTTTTATAAGTTATCTTGACCTCCACTCAGTGATGAGTTAAAAAGTGTTTGTCAGAAAGTGACTGAAAGTAATATCCATGGGCTTTTGCTTCTCTGATGAAGTTTTATGGTGTTACATAGGAAGCCATATGCTTTGCAGAATCAGGAATGTTTTCAGATTGGATGGTGAGGAAAAAAAATTAGTCTTCTGCTAATTATGTTTCATAATGCCTCTCATTTCCAGAGTATAAAGAAACTTCTGAACCACAAGAAAGAGAAAGCTATTCTGCTGCTAGGACAAATATGGTGTGTGCAAAGCTGTAGTGTGATATGGGCATTCCAAGATTTAAGAATAACTACCCATGGCTAACAGTAAGGGCACTGAAGCATGAAGCAGGGGTCTCTCCTCAGTCGATATGACACACATAGACGATCCATGCAGAACAGACACTGTGCTCTTGGACATATCATCCAGGTTTAATAGCATTCTTTCGTTAAATGAAATTGAAGATTTTTATCAGAATCATTGTGTATTTTTCTTATCTTATGATATACTTTAAAAAGATAATCTAAAAATATTTCTCGTGGCAGAAATGTTCACTTGCTATAAACAAACATTGTTGTAATCTCCACAAAGTCCATGTTAATGAATCTTTCTCAGTATATTTATTTTAAAAGAGCCATATGAAGTAGATGGATCTTATCTGATTATTAATGTTAAGATTATGCTGCCAGGGTAGTAAAAATCAGATAAGCAGCATCAAATTCTGTTGAGATAAAACTTATTTCTATGTCAGTTCACATTGCAGTTTGTATTCCCAAGAAATAAAAAATATCCCACCTTCACTTATTTTAGATTTTTTAAGAATGCTATAATCATTATTCGAAAGCCCAGGCTGTTTCTCAAAACAGGAGACATACATACACCCCTGAACTTAAACTCACGACAACTTACTGGTTTCTGCAGTGGTACACGGTGATGTGCCAGGGGTCTGATGGGATAGAGTTGACACAGCCTCGTGAAGCATCATTTTTAATTAAAAATTTTGGTAACAAAACATTTAAAAATGAAAACTACTAAAGGTTTAGAGTGGAATCGGTTTTGAAATTCATATGAACTTTATGATAAAACAAAAAAATTGTGTTTGTGACCATCTGCTTTGGAGATCAGCACTAGGCCTCTTAGGGGATGACATCACCCTCTGCTTTTGAAGGTACGTGGGAGGGATGTTTCAGAAACACTGTGTAGCAGGTTATTGATGTAGATGACGTGCTCATTTTCCACACTTCAAAAGGGGAGAAGAATAAAAGGAATGGCTTTAAGCAAAACAACCCACCTTGTTGGCAAAACAGTTTTCAATCTTGAGTTTGTCAGTATCTGCGACAATTTCTCCATCAGGTAAAACAGTATAAACAAACAACTGAGCTGTAGGAGCGAAGTCTGATTCCACTTGAAGGGAGAAGGAAAATACCCCTTTCACTGGAGAATAGGAAAAAAGTTCGGAATGGTAGATTAGGGACAGAAATCTGAATTTTATAAAAAAAGGTGTGGGGAGCTCTTGGATTATTTAATTTATTTAAATTTGGAGCACACTGAAGTAAGAAAAGACTTACACTTTTAAAAAAAAATTTGGTGATACATCTCACAGGGCTACAGGTGCAGTTTTGATACATGAAAATATTGCACACTGGTGAAGTCTGGGCTTTCAGTGTAATTGTGGTCAAATAATGTACGTAGGACCCATTAAGTAATTTCTTAGTCTTCATCTCGTCTCCCGCCCTCACACCCTTTTGAGTCTTCAATACGACTATGCACGAGGTAGTGTTCCATAAATATATACTTAGCTAATGACATTTCTTCGTGAAGATATAGGTTGTTTATTTCTTCTGCTTAAGTAAGAAAAAAACATTTAGTGCATGTCCATGTTTCTAAATTAAAAAAAAAGATTTATGAAGAAAGCAGTCGAGAGAGAAGCACTTCTAGACACCTTGAATTATTTCTCAGATCCAGACCAGCACAATTCTTGGTATGTGTGTAGTAGGGGCCATGCGAAGAATGCAACACCGTCTTTTCTTTCAGCCCATTTATAAGAGATCAGGAACACAGGTACAAGTAATCACGTATGAAGCATCGTGAGCCTCTGATTTTATGGGTATTTATCTTAGTGATTGCTTTCTGTGTGAACTACACAGCGCTAATTTAATATACCCATTTTATTTTATTTTTTATTTTTTTTGAGTTGGAGTCTCACTCTGTCGCCCAGACTGGAGTGCAGTGGCCGCTCCTGGCCACCGCAGCCTCGACCTGCTGGGCTCCGGCGATCCTTCCCCTCAGCCTTCCAAGTAGCCGGAATTACAGGCATGCGCTACCACGCCCGGCTGATTTTTTGATTTATTGTAGAGATGAGGTCTCGCTGCCCAGGCGGGTCTCGAACCCGCGGGCTCAGGCAATCCACTCGCCTCAGCCTCCCAAAGGCGCGGGATTACAGGCTGAGGCACCGAGCCCGGCCCCATTTTATTTTTTTCATAAATGTTCTAACTTTGATCTTTATAGAATAAAATTATTCTTTAAAAAATATACCTTTCCTATATCTATAAAAGATTTAAGGGCAGCTTTAGCTAAAACAGACCCAAAAAGCAGAGTCAAAATAGATTTGAAACAGTAAGACAAACCTAGTGAACGTGGACTTCTGGAGCAGGGTTTAATATTGACAAAGGCTAATTTTATTAGGAAGCTGAAACAAAATGATTATTACACTGGAGTATTTAAATTTATCATTGGTTTCCTGGCAGCCAAAATGAATAAAAAACAATAATATGCACAGTTATAATTAAATAAAATGAAGTATGGTCTTAAGACAGAGACACTTCCTTTTCCCCTTCCCACCTCTCAAGGTACTCAGTTCATACGGAATTTAAACTCTACTATGGAAACTAATTTTGAAGATATTACTTGATGAGGCAGTTTGTTTTTCATGATATTAAAAACAACCTTACCTGTTCTTAAAAATCACTATAATATCCAATCACGTAAAATTAATTATTCGATTGGAATTTAGAGTCAATGTTTTCTGTCTGAGTGAAAGTATTCAAATTGTGTGCTTTTAAAAGTAATACGAAAGCAACTAGTTAGAGATTTTGTAGAGCTAGAGATATTATAGATCAAGGAAGAAAGTAAGCTGAGCAGGGTTTTAGAATGTGGCTTGCATCATTATAATGGCTTTGGAAACCTCATACTGGCTAAAAAAAGACTAAGAGAACAAAGTTTTTATCTGGAAGTAAAGTTACAAGAAATTTAATAGTAGGCTAATATTATATGCAAAGAGTTACAAGCAAATTCATTAATATTTTGAATTCAAAATAAATTTATGATTAAGTAAAAAGAATATTTTAATCCATCTTTATATGACTAGGAAAGTTATAAACAGTTGAGTTAGATGACTAACTGAAAATCAGTTTTCACTTAAAAAATTCTATAAGATGTTAGGGTGCAATGTCTGCTTGATGCTGTGTTGAATTTCCCAAGTGAAAAGAGGTAAAGATGAGCTAGCAAGGTATAATAGACTGAGAAGAAATGGTTCTTACATCAGCTTTTACTAAGTTGAACAAGTTAAGATATGTTTCTAGGTATCAATTTTCCCAATTGCAAAGTAAAGCACCTTTAAGTTTTAATTTAGGTCTTTCATTCAGATTTTTAAGAAGAAATAAGATTTGTATAATTTTTAAGTATTTAAACAGAAAGACATCATCTAGTGTCTCCACTAGACTGTAGAAATTCAGATGCTAGTTTTCTAGCATCTAGAGAGACTGCAATGTATTTTATTAATGTTTGTATCCCAAACTCCTGTTTCAAAGAAGGTAGACACTCTTTGGATATAATTCTGATGGAAAAACTTTTTCACAATTTGGTTTTCATAAATTGTTAACAAAAAGAAAATATTCTTGATTTATGAATTACTTTAAAAATATTTATCATGTACCCACTGTCTGCCGTGTACTAATATCAGAAATAGTTTGAGATAAAAGACAAACACACTTCAAATGTTAGAATATATATTCTTCATTTTTTTTCTGGATATATTAGCTTACCTTGGAGGCATGGGTATTTTGTCTTTCTAAATGTGGTCTGTTAACAAAAGTTACTAGTCAAACCATAAATATTTAAATGAATGAAGAAAAGAAATTCTATTACTTTCTTATGATATTTAACTTGGAGATGATATGTAACAAATAAATAGTCCAGCAAGTAAATAGTATATAGTTGCCAAAAAAATTTTTGAACATATCTTTTTATGAAAAGCTAATCATTTTTCCTAGAATAACAGGGATTAATGAATGTTTATGATTCAAGGAAAATGAGAAGGAAAGTATATATCTGAGATATAGACATTTTATCAACCAACTTGACTTAAGTAACATTTACAGAACACATCGTTTAACAGCAGCAGGATACACATTCTAATATTTAACAAGATAAGTAATATTCTGGGTTGTAAAATATGTTTTCTTAAATTTAAAATAAAGTCATGCAACCACGATGAAGTCAAGTTAGAAAGCAATAACTAGAAGATCTCTAAAAAAAAAAAAAAATCATGTTTAGAAACAAAATAACACACTTCTAAATAACCCATGGTCCAAAGTAAAAATCAAAATGGAAAGTAAAAAATATGTTGAATTAAATCAAAATGAAAGTATCACATGTGAATATTTATGGATGCAGCTAAAGCAATATAAAACACTAAACTCATAGTAGAAGAAAGATCTCAATCAAAGATCTCTGCGTTCTCATGAAGAAACTATAAAACGAACAGTAAATTAAACACAAAATAAGCAGAAGAAGTAATTGATAATGATCAGTGGCTATCAATGACATAAAAATAAAAAATTAATTAAAAATGAGTTGTTTGAAAAGATCAATATAATTGGTAAGCTTCTAGCTAAACTGATCAAGAGAAGACATAAATTACAAGTATCTTGAATGAAAGAGATGCTATTACAACAGATAGTACAGGTTTTTAGAAGCTATAAAAATATAAACTATTTTATGTCAATAAATTAGACAATTTGAAAAAATAGACAAGGTTATGAATGACACACACTACCAAAAATCACTCAAGGAGTAAACAAACCACAAAAGAAAAAAGATCATCTTAACATATACAGAATAAAACTGTTAAAAAGAATAAAGTAAAGAAATGCAAGAAGAAAACCCCAAAGAAAGCATGGGTAGGCCAGGCTTGGTGGCTCAACCTGTAATCCTAGCACTTTGGGAGGCTGAGGTGAGTAGATTGCCTGAGTTCGCACGTTCGAGATCAGCCTGGGCAACTTGATGAGACCTCCCCTCTACAATAATTAAAAAAAAAAAAATTAGCCGGGCATGGTAGTACATGCCTGTAGTTCCGGCTACTTGGAAGACTGAGGTCGAAGGCTCACCGGAGCCCAGCAGGCCGAGGCTGCAGTGGTCGTGAGCATGCCACTGCATTCCAGGCTGGGTGATGGAGTGAGACTCCAACTCAAACAAACAAACAAACAAAAAATCCCGAAAGCATGGGCAAGCATTTATTTTAGGAGTTAAACAAAGAGTTTATTGAGGTTTTAGTCATCATTTAATCTAGATATCCAAAGATAGTACACAGTGACGGGGACTACACTTATGAGTTAGAATTGATAGAACATTTTGCAGCAAATAAAACTGGGTTGTAGAAAAATTTTTGAAGTACTGATAATTCAATAAAAATTTGGGTGCAAAACATTATCAAACCAAGAGCCTAATTTTTAAATAATTTATGGAACCATGACTTGAAAACTAATACAGATTTTGGGACCTGGAAATGAAGTGCTGCTATAACAAACATCTGAAAATGTGGAAATGATTTTGGAATTGGGCAATAAAAAGAGTCTGGAAGAATTTTGAAGAGTATGAAGAGAAAAAAATTAAATTGCTATCAACATACTGTTAGTAGAATTGAAGATGCTAAAAATTTGCTAGAAAGGACTCAAAGCGTGAAGCATGGTGAAGAAGGCATGTATTGTCATTATGACTGTTATAACACATGACTGTTAGCAAAAATAAAAACACTGAAAGTATTATTCTATCATACTCAGTGATCTATCACAGAAACAAAGAATATAGTACCGCATGTTCTCACTCATAGTAAACCCTGAACATTTACCATAATACTGTAAGAAAGGGATTGGCAGTAGTGGGATACTGCCGGGGTGGGGAGGAGGCGGGGGAGGCATAACATCAGTAAGGGTACCTGCTCTCAAACCAGGCAAAGTGGGGACCAAAGGGAGGCCCAAACTTTACCTGTACGATGACCACTTGTATATCTAATCCTGAATTATGCCCCACATCTTTAAAATAAAAAATAATAATAAATAAAATATTGTCAATGAGAGCTCTAGAGGAAACTGGAGGGAAGGAGATTTTTGTTATATAATGGCAGAAAGTTTAGCTGAATTTTGTCCTGCAATTATGTGGAAAGCAAATCTTGTAAACAATGAACTCAGATATTTAGTGAGAAGTTTTAAAAAGAAAGTATTAGCAGTTCAGCCTGGTTTCTTCTTGCTGCTTATAGTAAAGTTGGAGAGGAAAAAGATAAATTGAAGGAAGAAGTGTTCATCAAAAATGTATCAGAATTTGATAATTTAGAAAATTCTCAGATTATCCATAATGCAAGGCTGTACAATTAAGATAGTCACTGTCAGGAATGTGTACCCTAGAGAAAAAGCCAGAATCTAATTGGACAGCTTTTTGCTAAAGGTTTATCATTCAGTCACCAAAAAAGACTCTGAAGAGATGAAGTGTATGACTTATAGATTCTCTTATCCATCTCAGCAAAATGCAAAATAGGAGATAGGATTATCCAAAAAAGATCTGTGGAAAACTTTGTGTTTAATGGAATAAATCCCTGTGACGTACAGGAAATCTATATGGTTCTTGAAAATTTTATACTAACAGAATCACTGTCAGCTTGGACCAAAAGGAGCAGAGAGACCATAAAGTGAAAGAAAAATGTCAGATCCCTCAAATTATACAGGTAGGAAACAAGCTTTGATAAAATAATTCAGTTGCAAACACTTTCTTTAAGAAAAAGAAAGGAAGATTTCAAGAGTGGAGACTTAAGGATCTTGAGATGTGAAGAATATCCCCTCGATTATTCAGGTGGGCCCAACGTAATCACAAGGATCTTTGAGAGAGACAGGAAAGTGAGAAAAAATGACAAATGACTGAATTTGAAGATAAAGGAATCACAAATCAAGGAATGCAAGAGGCCTTTAGATGCTGGAAAAGGAAAAGAAGCAAGAATATCCCATAAAGCTCCTGAAAAAATGCATTCCTGCTGACACTTTGATTTTAGACGTCCAACTTACAGAACTGTAAGATAATAAAGTTGTGTTGCTTTAAACGAGTAAATTTTATGATCATCTATTTAGTAGCAACAGGAAACAAATACACAAACATAAAAAGTAACATTTTTCTTTATTTTATGAAATTTTCAGTTATTTTTTCCTTTTAAGCACATTTAGTTATAAAATGAATGTGCATTACTTTAGAAAAAAATTTAAAAGATAAAAATATTATTAAAAAAACAAATTAAACGGGCTAAAGTTAACCTAGTATACCATCCTATTACATCAGCTTCTTCATTTTTGTATTACAGAAGGTTGGTGACCATTTCCTCTAGTGTGAAAATAGCGCTAACTTGCTAAGTTGGTCAGAATTTGATAGGATGAACAGAGATAAAAGGAAAGTCTTAATAATACTTACTGTTTCCTTGTTCAAGGGACAACACGTAGATTCCTGATTGGGAAATGCTTCCTCTTGCTTTGACCTGAAGACAGAGGGAAATATATTTATTATTGCTTTGACGTATACATACTAACCTTACTTAAAAATGTTCTTAATGTATAAATAAAAAATAATATTACTACTTCAACCCAGAGGTTATTTTTGATCACTAAATTTTTATTTCAGTATTTTTATATATGTGCATTTACATGCTTTCAATAACAAATACATAATTTTACTAGTTTTACTACATAACACTTATTATAGCTATTAAATATTACTATTTAAAATGTATATATTGTTTCAACAATATTTTAAGCATCATTATATGCAAGACATTATATAGTGAAAGCAGATGTAAAATATATATAATTATTCTCTATTGTTGCCTTGATTTAAAAAAAAAACACTAAATATATTGAGCATTCTCTATGTGTTAGGCAGTATGGGCCATAATTTAATTTTAATTTCATTATTTAACTTCCACTAAAATTTTTTAAAGTAGGTATTAATATTATCTTCAGGATTTAGGTGAGATAAATGACATTTCTTTTTTAGGTGAAATTAGGTAAATTACTCAAGGTCATGTAACTAGGATGCAATAAAACTGAAATTCTAATGTATTATTAATTTTTTTATTTTTTCATAGCACTAAGGAAATATTCTTTATAGTTAATACTCCTATATAGAATTTCTTACATTTGACTTTTTCTTCTCAAAATGATTATTTGTGTAACTACCAGGTTTGGACATTTTTAATTTAGGGACATGCATAAGTATATTTGCCTCAGAAGTGTCACACTGATGTATAGCCTGCCTGTTAATATCCTGTTCTCCTGCAATTACATCAGTCATGAGCTTTGTAAATTACTTAGAACTGAATATTTTCCCAGAAGATTGTTTTTAACCTTTAATTCCTTTTGAATAAGTTATTGGTTCTTATCTTTAGCTTGTTTATCTACTGAGCTCTAAGGAAAACATTCTCTTTGACTAACAAAGCTTTCATCATAGGTCTTTCCTCTCCCACTCAATTATTTGCCATTGGAACTCAGCAAGAAAATAAAAAACAAAAAGCAAGAGTTCCAGAGGTAACCAGAGCATAAGTAAGAAATTAAAACACTAATATTTGTTAGTATAATTTCTCTTCAAACGTAGACACAACAAAAATTATGTTAATATTGATATCTTTTTTTTTCTTTATTTTATTATTTATTTATCAATATTTTGTATTATGCTATTGTGGGGTACAGTTAAGGGTTAGGTTATACAAATATGCTTCATTCAGGCACCGTTGTTGATAAGAGGTGTCTTTTAAAAGGCATTAGTTAGACCAGAACCCAACAATTTTGGAGTCTATACAATTAGAAGGAGCTACAGTGGCTCTTAATCTTACCAAATAATAGAAGGTTAATTCCTTTTCATTCTTCAGAATCTGCTCATTCAGGATATAGTGTGCTTGGATCTCCTGGGTTTGCCCACAGGTCACAGTACCAACAATAGGTTTGAGGTGAACATAACTCTTACTTGGGGAAAAAATGTGCTTTGCACTGTGATATGCTTCTGTATGAAATTCATCAAGCCACCAGTTATCATGGCAGAAGTGATTATGCTTGTAAGTGGCCTAGTGAAAGAATAAATAGACAATTTATTTACATATATGATAATACAGTGAAGCCATGTAAGAAGACTGTATTTTCTTAAATACAAAATAATCTATAAATAGCTTCTCCTTAAGATCGTTTAAACTTATGCTGTACTGATTTAGTAGACACTATTCATTCACAGACAAGATAAATTACTTTAAAAATTTTTCTTATGACTGTATATCACATAAGAACATTTGAATACTAAACACAAAACACAAGTGGTAATATGTCAAATAAACCAAGCAAAATCTTACTTGTGGTAGAATTATGAAAATATCAAATTTTTCAAGGGAATACCAAGATGACCTAATCAATGTTTCCTGAAACTAAATCATTTTGTCCACAGTCTATCTAAAAGTAAGAATATTCTGACAAAGAATTTTCTGTTTTTTATAATTTATTTTTCCACATTGCTTTTACTCTTTATCATTTTAAAATCTTTACCATCTTTCTAGAGTTCATAAAATTATATATTCTTAAATTTCATGACCCCAGTGATCTCTGTTCTTTCAGTCCCAGCTGCCCCTTTCCACTTACTGTAACTGCAATGAGAGAAGATATAAGGTTGGTGGTGTCGATGGAAATGTCTGCTAAACCATGCTCATTGGTAGTAACACGGGAATTGTATACAGCACCCACACTGATAACTAAAGTTTTGTTGGACATTGGCTGATTCCTCCCATCAACTAAAAGAACCTGGAAATATTAAAGTCGTATTTGGTTAAAATGACATACAGCCATAGGCTTCTACTCTGTCATATTCACTTTTTTATTTATCTCTAGGACATTGCCTGTCATTTACTGAATCTTAGAATCTGAAAAAAAAGACATGTCTTCTGAGCTCTAATACATAATATTTCTTTTCAATATTTCTTTTATAAATAATTTTGAAGGTTGAATAGCTACTTATTTACTTCCTATTGTTATTTTTAATTGAGAAATAAGAGTATTCATTTCTGGGGTACAATGTGATATTCTGATATACATACATTATGTGGAATAATTAAATATAGATAATTAACATATCTGTCACCTTACTTGCTTATCATTTTTTTCTCATGAGGCATACCTAAAATTATTTTGAAACATACATTATTATTGACTATAGTGACTCTGTGGTGCAATAGATCTCAACATCTTTTCTATATATGAGTATATATTGGATAACTTACGGGCACTCAAACTGAGAATACCCAAAAGTGAGATCATCGTGTCACCTTCCCAAATTTTCTTCATCTCTTGTGTTCTCTATTTCAATATATGGTTCTTCTATCTATCTTATAGTTGATGCACGAACACTGAAGTTTTTTTTTTAAGTCTGTTTCTTTCACTGCCTGTCTCTAAGTCATTGTCAAGTGCCATCTTTCTCCCACTCCCCACTCTCATTCCCTGTTAAATACATCTCAATTCAATATACTTCTCTCCAAATTCACTGCTACTATTCTAGTTAACCACAATATTTCTTTTCCATTTGGTTTCCAATAGCTTGCTATTTAATTTTCTGCAGTCTGTTCTCTAGCTGCTTCACCCTTGTTCCAAGACTTTCTCTATGCAGTCTGAGCTAATCTGATCATTATTCTCTTACAGTCACTTCTTAATACAAAATTATTACCATATCCTTAAAGACTCTTAGGAATTGCTCCAGCTTGCCTACAACTATTCAGTCAAATTAATTGTATCTTCTATCTTAGCTATCTCAGTTGCCATCATGCTGGCTACATTTTTATTTTTATTTTATTTTAGAGACAGGGTCTGACTCTGTTGCCTGGGCTGGCGTGCCTTGGTGTGATTAAAAAGCTCACTGCAACCTTGCTACTATCGAATTCCTGGGCTCAACTGATTCTTTTGCCCCTGCCTCTAAAGTAGCTGTTTTTTTTGTTTTTTGTTTTGGTAGATCCTGGGGCTCACTACATTACCCGGGCTGGTCTCAAACACCTGGTCGCAAATGATTCACTTTGCCTCTCAGAGTGCTGGGATTACAGGCCTGCGCCACTGGTTCTTTGCTCTTGAAATATCTTAATTTTCTTGCAAATATCTTAATTTTCTTGCCAAGCCATACTCATCCTTTAAGTTACTGATTTTCTCATGATCAACTATATGAGATAGATAGAAGAACCATATACTGAAATAGAGAACACCAGAGATGAAGAAAATTTGGGAAGGTAGCATAATGATCTTACTTTTGGATATTCTCAATTTGAGTGCCCATAAGATATATATATATATATATATATATATATATATATATATATATGAAAGATGTTGAGAACTATTGCACCACAGGGTCACTATAGTCAATAAAAATGTATGTTTCAAAATAACTTTAGGGAGTAAATTTTAAATGTCTCATGAGAAAAAAATGATAAGCAAGTGAGGTAACAGATATATTAATTATCTCCCTACCTGGAATGATCCTATTCCTACCTGAAATGACTTTGCCAAACTAGATCTATATGTTTATTAATTTCTTGCCAATTTGATATGAAATAATGAAATAAACTACAAAATTCAAATATCAACTATAAAATGAAAATTTTGCCCACAAACTGCTAATTCCAAGATTAGTTACTTCACAAGAAAATTTAAAATGCCTTATACCTTATATCTTTATATCTTTTATATGAATACCTTCTATCTCTTATATGAAAGAAAATTGATAGTTGTACTATATTGAATTAACATTTCTAAAAATTTACCAATATTGATATACCAATATTGAGCTTTGAAGCTAAAAAATCTTTTAAAAAGCTATCAGTAATTAAAAAATCAACCAAGTAGATGAAATAGTATATTTTTGTTCTTTCCATAAAAATGATTTTAAAATATTATTATTTATAAAGAGGCAATAAAAAAGTATGCAGCCAAACCACACAGGAAAAATGTATTGTAGAGGTCTGTTAGGACATTAATGAATAAGAATTGTGCTTTCTTTTTCTGGATTTGGGGATTATATTTGCTCTTTACATTTCTAATTTGCTATAATTTTCCTTTCTTATTTGGAATATTTTTATAATAGGGTTTAATTTGGTGTTTTTAGAATTTTTCTTAAAAGCTCATGCCCTAAATTATGATTGTGTTGAAAAGATAGCTTACCTGCCCAAAAAAAGGGAGTCCACGTCTGTAATGTGAGTCTACTTTAGTAAATCGCACTTTGCTTAAGGTATTTGTGATAGAACTTGATCCACGTCCAGTTAATTCCAACCCTGAAAAAGAAAAAAAAAATAAAGCCGTATGGTTCTATGCATTCAAAATTCACCTTTTAACTCCACCCCAGCTTCACTTCATCATAACAAAATACTGTATACATCTGTTTTTGTATTCTTTCCAGAATTTCACACACTTGGAAGACAGAAGCTATTTGACAAACAATTTGACATTAGCTTCACCTTCATGTAAAAATATTTTTGGTATTCATAACCCCTGATTCTTCCAATTTTGCAAGTATCCTACTTTTCCACCTATGATCTTGATTAAGTACTCATCTCCTCTATGATCTTGCTCCATCTTTGATTCTGTCACTCTCACGTCCCTGTATACAATTAGATTCTTCACATTTACGTTAGTCTGTAACCGTGCTTAAATTTCTGTTACAAACTACTTCCCGGCAAGACCTTCTTTTTCACTGTGTGACCTTTCTAAAGGTTAGTCACATCTGGTGCTTTTCCATTCAGTAACATGTAATCTGTATTTTGTTCTTGTCATCTAAAATACCACACTGTCAAAGTCTGAAAGATCCCTTCCTTGCCCTCCATGTGGAATTCTCATCTCAGACTTTATCATTTATGAGCCCTCAATAGTACTTCATAGTTAAGTACCACTGAAACTCTTTCTTCCAGTGGCTTCTAAAAAATTGTACTCTTTTATTTTGCCTCTAGGCTTATGACTTCTAATTTTATTATGCTGACTTATTTGTTATTATCTATCTCCTAAATGTAGTTGTGTCTGTCCTGGGACCCCACTTTGTACTGTCTCTCTTTTAATTTTAGCAGTGTTTAATGAGCTCACTTTCAAAGCATTTGCATTCACTTTTTAAGAGGATGTAGACACAATGGGAATGGCTTCAGATTTATATCTTTGGTTCTGATTTTCCTCTTGCTCTCTTTTTAAATGATCTGCTGAATATATCTACTTTCATTCTAATATCCCAAGTTATAATTAATTATCTTTGACACATCTCATCACAATAGCTTTTTTAAATCTGCTTTTTATCTTAGTAAGTGGCATTTTCATTTCCTAGGCTCCAAATGTAGAATATTTGGAGCCATCTTTGAATAATCACGTTGTAACATGTTCTTCATCTAGTCTATCCTCTTCAAGTCTGCTAGAATTATCTTTTCAGATATATTAGTTTGTTTAGTCATTCTCCTCAAATATATCTGAAGATAGTCCATACTTTTCAGAATAAAATCTAAACTCAAATTTACTTTTCTCTATACTTTAGCACTGGCCTACATTTTCAGATTCTTTTTTCCCTTTCCATCACTAATCTTTCAAAAAACTACTAAATCTAGGTAAATCAGTTGCAATGCTTCTTTATTTATAAGGTTTTTTTCTGGTTGTAGTTTATAATTAATTACCTCTCCTCATACCCATTGGACTCTTATTTGTACACTTCTTGCAGAAATCTTATTATGGTTATGTACACACACACATTTAATTTCTATTTTTAGACATTTAAGTCCTTGAGGACAGGGACCATGTTATTTTCACAGTCCCCAGAAACTATAGAGTGTTATGCATGAAATGGAAGTTCAATAAATGTGTATTGAATTTAAAATATTTAAAAATAATACAGACCTGTCCCCTCCTCTTTGACCTTGGCTTCCACTTGTATTGACATGTCATACCCTCTTTGTCTCAGCTGAAACATGCTAGTCTTAATGACTTGTGTGAAACATCCGTTATTGTCTGCCTGAAGAGAAAGGAAGAAAATTCTCGGGTTCTCTGATTTGCTGCTGAAAAAGTCAATGATCAATCTATACAAATTTTTTATTTGTCGTGAAAATACATTTTGTAAGTGTTCTAGTGATTCTTCTTTTCCAAGCCCAAGAATTACATAGAGTTTCTTCATCAATTATCATCGAGTTATTCGTTGCCAACCTTTGCTTTCTCCTTTCTCTTCTGAAGATGAACTCCATTTCTGCCATATTAAACTTTCTAGAGTTGCCAAGTGTACCATGGTATTTTGTAATTCTATCTCTTTGCATATTTTGTTCCTCAAATGATAACTTTCTCCCATTCTTACCTTAGCCAACAGTTGCTGCTCCTGAAAACTTAACTCAGACATAATATCCCCTAAGAACTTTCACCTAAATATTGACTAAGGATTGTACATTCTTAACTCTATGATCCCAATGTCCAGGACATAAATAGAAACATATACATCTATTGAATAGATGAATCCTTGTTGTAATCAAGTTTCCAGACGAAATGTTGGGATCCATGTTTGAATAAAGATTTGTTTTCAATTTGAACTTATCTACTGAAAATCTTTACTGCATAATAAAATGTAATCATAGTCAAGTTATTTATATACAAATACCATGACTCACTTAAAAATAAAAGTTAATCCTGGTCTCTCTGATATATTAAATATTTCGGCATCTGGATTCCTCTCATGTTTAATTTGCTTATCAGTGTTTATCTTGGTGTTCATTATATCGATCTCCCTAGCCTCTCATTTATTTGCTCTCTGTGACTTTGATTAGTTACTTTTCCACACCCTTGCAGTGCCTGCTCACATTGCTACATCCTGTACTTCTTCATACTCTTCCTAATATTCTTCATACATACTCTACATTCATACATACATACTCTTTGACTATTCTACATACTCTTCCTCTGAAATCAGTACTTTTTGCATTACATTTTTAATACAACATATTCTATTTTCAGCTGTTTTCCTTAATTATCACACCTCTTCTTTGATGTGACTTGGGCTTCCAATCCATTGTCCTTATAGGTCTTTCTCTCTTCAACCTGATGCTAGTTTAATATTCCCCCACGTGCAGCTTAGATTCTGAGGTATGCATTTGATTCTTCCATTAGCCAAATTCTTAACACCTGCCACCCACATTCTTCTGCTATCTGATAGAAGTCAACTTTGGATACTTATACATCCTTTCTTTGCTCTTATACTTGCATGTTGACTACTGCTGGAAAGAAATGACAAAACTGACCAAACGAAGATCACTATAAATTTGTGAGCCCACTCTTCAGCTGGGTTTCTGACACTGCCAGGCAATCAATTTTTACCTCCTGCCATAATTTTGCTAGATGACTATTTTAAACATCGCTTTCTATTGTATTGTATTCACTACTTAATTCGTGAGAAAATAAGATCTGCTATTAGTGCCCTAAGCAGGATGGTTTCCACATACCTGTTGACTGAATTCATCACAGATATTTTGTGAATATTTGCCGTGGCAGGCAGAATAGTATCGTGAATATTTTCTGCACACATTAATTGTCACCAGGCCAGGGACAGGCTTTCCATATGTGTATCTACAGCAATAAAGAGGCCATAATGCAAGCTCTTTAATATAAAAGTGCAGATGTTTCTTCACCTGATTTGACCCATTTATATATCCACCTTACTTATCTCAAGCAATTATATTACCTTCTAGAGCATTTTTTTTTTTTACATTTTAGAATCATGGGATACATGTAAGGATTTGTTCCATAGGTATAAGTCCTCCCCCAGTGGTGAGTGTGATATGCAATGAGTGGTTTTTCATCCTTTATTTCCCCCTCTCTCCTTTAGCAGTACCCAGTGTCTGTTGTTCTCATCCCGGTGACCATGTGTACCCTGTGTTTAGAACCCATTTATGAGAACATAAGGTGTTCAGTAGCATTTGCATTTTAGAAGCACTTATTCTGAAGGACTGTGTTTTAACTATCTATAATTCCAAAAAAATTACTTAATTTTTTTTTGAAGCACCTCCAAATGGAAAGTTACCAATTCTCAGATATTTCCTCCCTCACAGTTGAGATTTTACTATGAGACTGTTCTATTTCCCTTTTTCTCTGCTGTTGGATAATCTAGGTTATGATTTTAGTTTTGACAGCACCACCTAAATTGTTTTGGGGCAAGTAATTAAGAATATACGGAGAACGTATTTCTAAGTCCTCTTTAATTGTTAAGTATTTTAAGAGAATAAATGAGAACCTAGATGGCAAAGCAGTAGCTATAAAACAAAAATGCTATATCATAATGATAGTTTTATTCTGCAAAATAAAATGGAAGGATATGATGCAAAGCCAGAATTAGTTTGTTGTTTCTCACAGTGTGCTTTATGGAAAACCTACATTGAAATTACCTGAGATACATGTTGAGTTACGGATTCCCACGACTTTCCCATAAATTTCCAATTTATCATTGGAATCTCTGGAGGTGGGGCCAGAGAATTACATTTTAACTAAGCACCTTCATAGACTTCAATGTACACTAAAGCTTAAGTGTGTGGTAGATAATAGCCTCAGACCACAAGGGTCCGCTTTTTATAGCATCCCCCCTACAATTTCCTGTAAGTGCTGATAAAGCAATATATCATTTACTAAACTTTAGTTACTTTTGGAATCTTATCTTTTAATCTGGATCAAAAGACTTCCCCTCTGATAAAAAGATTTAAAACATCAAGGTTGGTGAGAAGGATGAAACTATGTTTCTCATGCTGCTTTCAAAAGCAAGAGGGAACGTTTTTCTCCTCCGTGAGTGTGGAGAGAAGAAATGACTATGCAGAATATATATTTTTAATTCTGTCACATATTTCTATGATTTAAAGTAAAGCATATGCCTAACTTCCCCCCAACTAATTACTGTGCCTTTCCATAGTTTAAGAAATTGGGAGCCATAAAGAAAATGGAGCTAATAGGACACAGAATAACACAGAGGACATGAGACTGAGCTCCCTAGTTGGATGGCGTAGGTTCAGTTTAGCAAAGGGATTGGGATAAATAAGTGCTTATAAAGCCATATTTTTTTAAAATTGCAGGAACAATATAGAATAATGGTGAAGAGTTTGGGGTCTGCAACCACACTATTGGATTTAAATTGCAGTCTAGCCGGGCTCGGTGGCTCAGCCTGTAATCCCGCGCCTTTGGGAGGCTGAGGTGAGTGGATTGCCTGAGCCCGCGGGTTCGAGACCCGCCTGGGCAGTGAGACTTCATCTCTACAATAAATCAAAAAATCAGCCGGGCGTGGTAGCGCATGCCTGTAATTCCTGCTACTCGGAAGGCTGAGGCGGAAGGATCGCCGGAGCCCAGCAGGTCGGGCTGCGGTGGCCGGGAGCGGCCACTGCCCTCCAGTCTGGGCGACAGAGTGAGACTCCGACTCAAAAATAAATAAATAAATAAATAAATTGCAGTCTATCATTATCTATCTGCAGTAATTTGAGTAAAATTTAAAATCCTCTATATATTGCAGTTTCCTCATTGTAAACTGAAGAAAGTAATTATCTCTATCTCATAGGGATACCATAAGAATACACATATTGATAAGTACAAGGCGCTTGGAACATTGTCTGGCACATTTTAAATGTCTAGGAAATAATTTTATTATGAGCAGAAGTGTCATCTGCTACTTACTATCTCTGCATCCTAGTGGGAGCTTAGGCAAGCTGGAGAGTTATTTTTCCCTAATTAAAATAATTCTAAGTTTGGTAATTTTTATTTATAATACATCCCCTCAAACAGAGTGTGGTAATAAAAATGAGATTGAAACAACAACAACAACAAAAACTCACAAGCCACAGACGGATACCACAAATTCTTCATCAAGAAAACCAATAGCCTTGGGCATTTTTACTTGGACTTCAAATTTGGGCAAAACTGTTTCCAATAGAAGAGAAAAAGAGATGAGAGTGGGCAGGAGATCTTGTCAGTATTAGCAATGATTCTATTACAGAACCCTGTAACATAAGATCATGTGAAATGACTTCAATTACAAAGGGAGCACAGGGACAGTACGGACAAGGACTGCCATGCATTACCATGGGCAGTTTGTCCCATTAACTTAATTAAGCTGGTATTACATTTTCTAGACTCTCTGAATTTGTGTAAAATTTCAAAAGTGGAAGGGAAGTGGTGTCATTAATCTCTGAAAGTATCACAGTTAGATGTGGTACTAGAGAGACCCGCAGGTTCTGCTTTGTCCTTATTCTTTCCCTTCCTGTGTTCAACTTTTCGTCCCAAATGCTAGTCCCACTATCTAACGGAGGTCCCAGGTCCACCACCAGACATTTGGCTATGGGCCTACTGAAGCAGTAGCTATGCAGAGAACACACAATAGTTGAAAATTAGCCTTTCACAGACTCTTCCATCAATTTCCTTGTATGGTCCACTTAGGCAGCTAAAGTGTCTCGCTTCCCACATCTTAAAAAGTTCGAATTTATCTGTCTCCAAGAATGCTCAGAACTTGTTAGCAATCTTCTTTGATTCAAATTCTCCTGATGAACTCTTACTTTTCTAGCTGTAGTTGTGTAAGGTGTTATTCCTATAATATATCCCTATTCTGTGATTCTTATGACAGTTCTAGTGAGTTTTGGGAATAACATCTTGTGATAAGACTCCTCAGCCATGGCATAAAATATTTAAGTCACTTTTTAAAATCCACATAATTGTAACTATACGATGCCTTCAATATCTGACTTAGTAATCAACTATGATTGAATTCTAAATCAACTATGTTACAGCCTATTTGGTTACTGTACATAGTTGAACTACAGTTTGGTTTATTACTAAATTACTGTGATTTAGAAATCAGTTGATTAGAGTAGTGTAGGTGTAGGTTACAGATAACCGTAAGATAATTCTGGGAAATATCTTCAGTTACAAGGTGCAGAAAACAGATACATAGTGTATGTAGAGGACACCATGTATTGGTTAACAATTTATGTTTGATGGGTCAGAAGGATATAGACAACTCTCTCTTGCCTTTTATTGGCTCTGTGATTTTGATACGCTCATTTTTAAAGTAAGAACATAGTATCTGCCTCAGAGGGCTGCTGTGAGGATTAAAGAAGGTGGTATGTGAAAAGTGCTTAGCAAATACCCAGTTAAATAAAAACATCCTAATTTCCAACTATTGTATGGTAGACTTTTGATTATTCCCTACATGCAAACATTATCCAATCTTACGCTGATGTAATAAATAACTTACACATGTAGCATTCTTACCATATTCGTTCACCTCAAAGGAGTGCTCGATTTTTTTCCCTGACTTTTTTTGCACCACAATCTTGTAATGACCCAGAATGGGCTCCACTGAGAGTGGGAATGAGAGCTGGCTGAATCCCCCTTGCAATTTGAGACTTTGCCATTGGAAAATCCGGTTCTTCTTGGGATTCTATAGATAAAAGTATTATGAGTTCAGAGAAACAGTTGATATATATACTTTTGAGTAGGAGGCATTTTTTTCAGGTAAGAACGACACCAGGAATTGTATCAAAGATGGTTGGTAAATAGACCCGAAGGTATTTGCGAAGTTTTCTAGGAATTCCAGATGGGAAAAAAGGTCAATAAGTTACTAGCTGTGAGATATGATAGATGACATTTCATACTGATACTGCTTTTTGATTTTATGCATGTTTGTTTTGGTCAGAAATTTTGGAAGAGTCACTACATTGCATCATCTCAAGGAATTTTGCTCCTCATTTACCTTGTATCCACTCCAAAGAACTTAAGGTAGACAGGGAAAACAGTATTTGTTTAGTTTTGGTGAAATGAGTATGAGAGAAAGGAGAGAGGCAATTTAATGTAACTTGTAGGGAGTTCCCATTCCATTGAGATATTCAGTTTATTACTTACCTCAATATAAACTACCGGGAACTGAAAAGAAAGAAATAAATAGTATGAGCATGTGATAAACTTTAAAAAGTCAAAACCATGCACGACACCAGCACTGACAGAGTGTATGGACTAGAGGAAGTGAGTCTCTACATTTCTTGTTCAAACAATAAAGTGTTCCCTGTTTGGTTCACAACAAGTTATATGTGTAACAGGACATATATTTTTTTAAAAGTCATGCTTTTCCTTATGTGAACATACAACTGAGGAAACCTAATTAGATTTTTAAAAGGTCCAAATATCAAGTTTATTATTATTTTGCAGATATTTATTTAAGAGAGAAATCAAATGCACTTCTTTTATTCACCAAAAATAATTGGGATCACTAAGAAAACAGTTTCAGCTGAATACTTAATTTATTTTAAGAATGCAGTTGATGAGCTTCCTAACCCTCTTATTATTCTAGCAGTGGTAGCTTTATGAGATCTTTCTGTGGCACAATTAAGTATCTTTTATATTGGCTTCAGGTTTTCCAAAAGACTAGGCATTATATTTTTCCCCAGCCTCACCCAGTTATGAGACTAACCGTTTCATTCAAAGGGTGGAAATTGATGTCCACAGAGACAACGCGGAATCTCACTGAAACACAGAGATTTTCCTTGTAAAACACTCAGCAAGAACCCAGGTTAGTAACAGCATGCCAGAACTCCCTTGACTACAGAATAAAATAATAAACTCCCCCCTCCCCTAAAGTTTCCCTCACTAATTTGGTTCCTCATACCTGTTTGTCCTGCTTTGTACATGGGTTTGTCTGTCTGGACAAAGACCGGGTTCTCTACATTGGTTATATACATTGGTTTTCTCTTTATGAAATGCAGAGTTGGCCCATTTACCTGTACAGCAATGAAGGCCGAGGAAGATGGCAACTCTGGAATCTATAAAACAGAAATGAGCTGAAGAATCTGCCCAGACTCCTCACTTCTGAATGTTTCAGCCTTTATGAGTTTTTGTTTTCTTGGTTGGTCTCTGAGAATTAGTAAGGAGCAAAGTAAAGGATCATGCCCCTTATAGATGATTATATTTGTGTAACATGACAGTAACAGTTTGTTGATTTGATTGAAAGGGAAAATATCATTGCAAAACAGTGAATTAATTCTTTAATCCAGTCACGACAATAAAAGAAATGGAAAGCTTACATCGTCACAGCAATATGGTGTTATTAAATAATTATTAAAGTTTTATTTTTCAAAGGTCAGTAGAATATTGTGCTATTATTTTTAGTAAACCAGTATGATTAAACATTTAATACTTTAAGTGATAAAAGGTTAAAAGAACAGCACATTTTCACCTTCTGTGAAATCTCAGATAAATCATTTATCTTTATGAATCTTAGCGTTTTTATCTGTAATGGCATGAACATTATTTACGTCAGAAATTTACTTTAAGATCAGATGAAATCCTTTCCATAACCACTGTTACTTTTCTTTGTTTTTTCTTTTTTTTTGAGTTGGAGTCTCACTCTGTCACCCAGACTGGAGTGCAGTGGCTGCTCCCGGCCACCGCAGCCTCGACCTGCTGGGCTCCGGCGATCCTTCCGCCTTGACCTGCTGGGCTCTGGCGATCCTTCTGCCTCAGTCTTTCAAGTAGCCAGAATTACAGGCATGCACTACCACGCCCGGCTGATTTTTTGATTTATTGTAGAGATGAGGTCTCGCTGCCCAGGCGGGTCTCGAACCCGCGGGCTCAGGCAATCCACTCACCTCAGCCTCCCAAAGGCGCGGGATTACAGGCTGAGCCACCGAGCCTGGCTCAACTGTTACTTTTCTAACACTGCATTAGATCTATCTGTAAATTTTATGTGGAGATACCCAATAGAACTTTCGTTCTTAGAGTCTAGTTTGAAATTCACTCTGAATTCTCCATTTTTCCTTTGTTCTACTTTTTAATTTTCTTGGGATCAGAACACAAGGTATCAACTAATATACTCTTTCTCTACCCATCTCCCTTATTTCAGGGAGTGATACTGACAATGAAGGGTTTGCAGTAGAAAGCGTTCCTCTTTGCCACCACGTCTGTGAGGAGGTTCCGGCTCTGCAGTCCATATTCTAGGGTTATGATCAGTGTCACCGTCTCATTCAGGTGATTTAGGAAGACACAGGCCTTTTCAGGTACTCCAACGTAGAGCTGTGACGGGACCAGCACTATGTACTGCCTGTGGAGAAGGGGCGGGAGCTGAGTCAACTATGGAGGGATCAAAAACACAACATTTGGGTGGTTATTTTCTAGATTATCGTTGCTATTGTCACCAATCATGGAGCACAGAAAGATTTCGGCAGCAGCAAACTCTTCAAAGGCCAACCCAAAGACCCGAGGGACTCAGAAAACCCCAAATGAAACATTAATATGCTTTCTTGTGTTGTGTGATAATTCACCCTCAAAATACCAGAAAAATGATTAATAGCCATCAGTAAGCAATCCATGAATTATATATTTTGCATAGCAATTTCAAATTTACAAAATGTGAATTAATCAAAAACTCATCATTGAAAGCATTAAGAACCTGTCTGTATGTGGTTTTGGATTTCATATAGATAATAATCACAAATCTTTTTGTTTCAGGAAAGACTTAAAAAATAATATGTAATATGTAAGGAGAAGCTGAATTGTTTTTCACTATGATTTCAGAAGAAACCTTGTTTTTTCTTTCTTTAAGTCTTTGATAATGGGGGCCCAGGCATGCCAAACTAGCCTAATCACCAGACATATTACCATATACACCAAGAAGAAAATACCACTTGCTTGCTACTGTTTACCTTTCACCTAAGCACTCAAACACATTGTACTTTGTGATGTTGTATGTTTGCACACGCTTCTCTCCTTTCCTGAGTGTTCTTGTTGATCTGGAAAACTTCTATTTGCTTTGTAGGACTTCTCTTAAAAGCAACTTTTTCTATGAAGAATTGGGTGATGTCCCCTCCCTTACATCTGGTTCAAAGTAGATTTAGGTTTTCTTTGTGAATATCTCACCGAATCCTGCAATGTCCACTTCTGTTTTTGTGCTAGAGTTCATTCTCTGTGACCCATATTACTCCTTTACTATATTGTAAAGTAATGGGAATAGGGTCTGAAGTATGCTCAGCCCCAAGAACCATTGCCAGCCCCTAAAATTTACCATAGGATTGATTGAACTGACACAAATTCTGGCTTGCCTCTAGACCATACATTAACATTAGCAATTCTGAACTGAAAGAAAACATAGATACTGAGTCACTTCATAATGGCCCAGACACTGAAGCAAATTTTATGATCCGGTACAAAATTTATCCTCTTTTGATAGGATTTCTTTTTTCTCTTCCCTTCCCTCTCCCTCTCCCCCTACTTTCTTCTCCCTCCCTCCTTTCCTATAGCTTTAGGCGGGTATGAGTAGTTTTGGTTACATGGATGGATACATTGTATAGTGGTGAAGAAATGTGAGCTTTAAGTGTGCCCACCCCCCTCACCTGTGTATATTGTACCCGATAAGGTGATTTTTTGGTTCCTCCACCTCTTTCCACCCTCCCCCTTCTGAGTGGCCAATGCCCATTATATATAGTGAAAATTCTATATTTTTATTTGGTAAATGTTCCACAAATGTTCTCACTCTACCCTATATCTCTGAGTTTTCTTGAATTGGAGTATATCTCTTTCCACATGAGCAATAACAAATGAGTGACACTTCCAAGCCCTTTTTGACAACAGATAATTGCTTGGGAAGTCAGGAAATAAAGATCAAGGAGTTGACACAACGAGGAAGAAGGAGGACAATGGAACTTTATGGAGATGTTGCTTACGGTTTTCCAGTAGCTGAAGCATCTCTGGGAAGGAGCAGGAAAAGTAGAATCAAGACTGGATTGGGCAGTTGATTTCCCCTCATGGTGTGGAGAGGAATCGGAAAGAATGGGAGTCCAAGCCCTTGATTCCTTGAACTCTGTTCTTGTTCCAGACTCACTGGTTTTTATTTCACTTGATGTGCAGTGAAAGCAAACTGCCAACCATTTATTTTTGTAACATATTAACTACTTCCAGTATTAAAAAATCAATTCCAGATTATTTCCATGACCATACGTATTCTGTCATTCATTTTACCCAATTTTTCAAATGCATGAAAGATAGTTCTTTGAGGCTACCACTAGCTCAGGTAATTAATCAGTTCTTTAAATATTTTAATAAAGATACAAAATAAATTATACAGTTTGATGAAATAAATCAATACTCTTGACTTTTTAAAAAGGGCTATTAAAGCAAATCCATATCCCAGATCTCTTCTTGGTAGTCCAGGGAACATCTCATATATCACCCGAGATTCATCCTAAATGGAAGTGAAATCTGTCACAGACTTTTAAACAAAATAAGTTTGGAGCAACCTCTCCATTGTTTGACAATTTAACTTTTGATTTTTACAGGTATCCTTACTTTGTAAAGAAAATGGCAGTTCATTTGGATATAACAACTCACATAATACATATTTACTATCTTTTGGTTCATTCAGCATCTATACTTTATTGATGAACATTCTTATTTAACTTTACCTTGAATTATTTAAAATATAAAAACATCTTATCAGAAGTGATACATCATCCTATTTGCTTTCCAAGGGAAATTGGGATGTTTGAATCTATCTTTATGGAATCCTGAAAATAAGAAAGATCCACTGTTACATTAATATAACTAGATCTACACAAAATTGAAGTTTGTATATTTTGGATAAAAAAGTGGTTTAACCCATAAAGTAAGATGTGAAGAGAAACAGACACTTCTGAGGATGGAGAATATTTTATGTGTTTACCTCTAACTTGGGACTAGGCAAGCCTTGACATATATTTTTGTATGTGGTCTGAAAGAGTGATGGAAAAGTGAAGACAGTGTCTGTGATAGCCCTTAGTGAACCACAAAACTGCAGATATGTAAGCTATTAAAATTCAAATAATGATAAACTATGGGTAAAAAAAATGCCAAGTCAAATGGGATGAAGTGTATTAATACATTGTGCTAGCCTCTGGTAGTTGACAAATGCTTATAAATGAATGCAAATCTTTTGCTTTATTTTAGTGGTTCCATCTCTCATTATAACCAAGAGCTTTCTCCACACCCACTGATCTTTCCAGTTCTCTCTACGCCCCCACCTCAACCCTACATGGTCATACATAACATTATTTTCTATCAGTTTAATATTGGTTACATTCGTTTGCAATAAGCAATATATGACTTTTAAGAGGTTTCTATAATACTTTTCCTAGGCATAATTACACTTTTTAGATAGGAGCCAAACCTGTATCAGACCAAATGCTAAGTGACTAAGAATAAAAATCCTTTTTTTTTTTTTTTTGCCTGAAGCAAAAATCATCATCATAATTTGAACTTCTGGAATGGAAGAACAAATCTGAAATGTTATCAAATTTTATCATTTTGATTTTTAATTAAAAATTTTAGTTGATGCATTGTACATATTCGACATTATAGGACAAAAATAATACTTGCGCTGCTTTGTCATCATAGACTTTTACACTCTCGTGATCTTTAAACATTTTTCTTGTATTCCTCAAAATAAATTTTATTAAACATGCAATCCCTCATACATATTTAACATCTATAATTTTTTTTTTTTTGAGTTGGAGTCTAACTCCACTGCCCAGGCTGGAGTACAGTGGCACACTCACGTCTACCCCAGCGTCGACCTGCTTGGGCTCCGGCTATCCTTCCGCCTGAGCCCTCCAAGTAGCCAGAACTACAGGCATGTGCTACCACGCCTGGCTAATTTTTGATTAATTGTACAGACAGGTCTCTCCAAGTTGCCCAGGCTGGTCTCGAACCTGCCGGCTCAGGCAATCCACTTGCCTCGGCCTCCTATAGTGCTGGGATTACAGGCTGAGCCACTGAACCCTAACGTTTATAATTTCTTTTATGATGAGCAAGATGAGGAAAAGTTATAATATAAACACTTACCTTTAAAACATGAAATATAACTTTTTAAATGTATCCAATCGAATGTAAATACTGCAGTGATTTGTTGCCTACATTATTCATTTAAAACATACATGAACTCTTTTTTTTTAACTCGTAGGAAATTTTACATCATTCTTGTTTCTTTTGGATCTTGTATTTTCATTCTACTTCTCCGGGTACTCTTCTCCTAGTGTTTCACTTCAACATACTTTATTGATAACCCTATTATACATTTCTGCAACTAAAGATAACCAAAATTATTACAAAAGCATTCTTGTGCCTAAAAGCTCTAATCAGTAATAATTTTTTCTAGATTGAGCTACCATTACAATTATTATCAACATATTATTTATAAAATTATCTACTGTAAACCTAAAAAATATAAATATGAGAAAATTGTGTTTGAAAATAATTTCTTAATGAAGTAAATGATGTATTCCACATGACTCTCTCAATGAGACTCATTCTTGGATGAATATTGCTTGTTGCTAGATTGAAGCAAGTTTCAACTATCTATTCTTTTCTTATTTTTTCTATTCTACTCTCTTTCAGCTCCAGATTATACCTATTCTATTTTCTATTGTATAGATGTAAGCACTAAGAAAACATGTTCATGTAAAGAAAGAGAAATAGGAAAAGCTCTGTTATAACAATGCCATTTAATTATTTAGACTTCTAAGTTATAAGTCAAAGGTCACATTATAAACAACATTAAAATCAATTTTAATTATATATAAGTGGATAAGCAAAATACATCTTCCTTAATATTGTTGCAATCAGAGCACTGGAAACCAGGTCAATTGCAAAAGGATTTGGAAATTAGTCATTAAAATCATTCTCATTCTGAATTGTATCCCACATCTTTAAAATAAAAAATAAAAATAACAATAAATCTTTCTCATTCTCAGTTCCTAGAAAGTATGCAAAAAAGGCTCACCAGGACTTACAAGTGGCCTCAATTGTTACTTTTTTTACTTAAAGAAACAATTTTTAACCCAATAAACTCAGACAATTTTGAACAATTAAAATATCATTAATTTAAATATACTTTTGTCAGTATAAAGCCTCACAAAAAGCTTTTATCTTATCAAAATCATGACCATACATTCAGCTCATTATATGTGTTGAAAGTGTGCACCAATCGGCTAATGTGCAAAACCAATTGTCATTGTAAAAATCATCAGTCAAATTAGACTTATTTCTGACAGGAAAACCTATTGCCTCAATTAAAATTTATATAGGTTCACTAATATATATCCCTGTGTTGACTCTTCCACTTTGGTATTCTAAGATAAGGTAAGGAGTCTTGCAGGGTTATTTGTTATCCAGATGAAATAAAACTTCTCCACTTTGATATTTCTTTCCATGTTTTCTGCTTGATTCTTATGGAATGCTCAGGTGAAATATGAACATTGACAATAGTTAGAGAAAATAGAGGATTTTTTTTTTTTTTGAGTTGGAGTCTCACTCGGTCGCCCAGACTGGAGTGCAGAGGCCGCTCCCGGCCACCGCAGCCTCGACCCGCTGGGCTCCGGCGATCCTTCCGCCTCCGCCTTCCGAGTAGCCGGAATTACAGGCGCGCACTACCACGCCTGGCTGATTTTTTTTTGATTTTTGTGGAGATGAGGTCTCGCTGCCCCGGCGGGTCTCGAACCCGTGGTCTCAGGCAATCCACTCACCTCAGCCTCCCAAAGGCGCGGGATTACAGGCTGAGCCACTGAGCCCGGCAAGGATTTTTTTAAAAAATGAAAATATCATCATTTTCTGCCACTCACCTCTGCAATTTGTATAGTAAATACAATTCCAAAATGGGCCAAAAGAACCCATTTTTAGTGTCATGATTTTCTTACCAAAAACAGCTATAAGACAGTTGAGGGTATGATGCCTAAAATGGCCTTATGATGCCTTAATTAAGAGAGTTTGTGCAAATATCAATATTTTGAATTATCTTTTTGTTAGAGACAAGAAATTTATCACCTGAAGATATATCTAAAATACATATTATAACTGAAAGAGAATACTTGTATATTAAAATAAACTCATAAATCATTCCTTGATTGTATTATCAGCATTATGATAGTGATTTTATGCAATGATTGCCTATAACAATAATAGGATTGCTGAAAATGCACAATTTCAAGGATTCTAGAAAAAATGTTGAAATAAGTTGAGGCCAAAGCTAAGTCTAAATGGCAGATTTTAGCCAAATGTCAAAGTCAAAGATAAATGTCACGTCATTCCAACAAATTACACATTTATCAAGAGTGATAAATATGAGGTTTATTACAACATCAAAAACTAATGAAAATACGTGACAAAAGTCAAGTTATGACTAATTATTACATGTTTACATAAACGAGGACTACAGGAGAAAAGCAAATGTAAAAAGAGTTGACTTTGGTGATAACTTTGTTAATTGTATAGCATAAATTTCAAAAAAAAGCTGTCAAAACAAAGCTATCTTTTTAAAAGAAACGCTATGAAAGACGTCATTACCTTTGGATATGTTTCTAAATCAACATTATTTCCAAAGAGAAATGTGTTTACAGAGCATTAAGCAACTCTGAGTGGGTTGAGAATGAAAATGTCCTTGCCACCTTCGTGTACATTGGGGGAGGCAGAGTTAGAATCACTGGCATATTTAGAATAAGATTGATGGCCATATGAACACATAGAGGACATGAAGAACATTACTTTTCAGGAACAAAAAGCAGGAATCTTGGTTGTAGTATTTATCTACCATGAAAACTTGCTGATCAATCCTGTATGTTTGCTCTGCTCTACTTGGCCTGGTAGTGAGAAGGCTGGAAAAATCAGTGGGTTTCAAAATATTTCCAAGCTTCAAGTATTTACCTGCACAGATTCTGAGAGGCAGGACAGATAAAAAGAATATAAGGAAATGTGCTATTTTTTGGGTCTTATTAGAAAGACTTGTGTTTAATACTACACCATATTAATATTTAGAGATCAGGCCAGTGAGCTTGTCAACTGACCTGTATTCCCTTCAGCCTACTTGGTTCAAGTCTGCAGTAGTACTTCCTCCAATACATGTCATTAAAAACTGACTGAGTGAAATAATAGTCTTCTACCCAGACCAGACTTCTTTCTTCCTCTAAGTCATCAATGGAGCTTTTGCCCAGAAGAATGAAATGTTCCGTGCTTGCACACACAGACCCTGGGGCCCCCAGTCTTTATACCCCCAACCTGCTGATTCTTCTACCTTCTCTGTCCCAGCCATACTAAGTTCCTTGCTTTCCTCCAGCACTTAAGATTTTTTCCTACTTAAAGACTCTGCTCCTTTTTATGCCTTCTACTGTATTACCTTTCTACAGATGTTCTCAAAGCTAGCCTCCTTACCTCCTTAAATCTTTGCTCATTGATCAACTTCTCTATGAGATCTACCCTGACCACATCATCTAAAATTGTAAAGTCTAGCTTCCCATTTTGTGGCACACCTCATCTCCCTTGCTGTGACTTTTTTCTACGGCACTTGCCATTTTATGGCTTATTATATAATGCACTTCATTATTATATTTCTTGTTTACAGCCTGTCTCCCCTCACTAGAATATAAGGCAGAGATTTTGTCTTGTTTTTTGTTCTTTGTCATTAAGAACTATGTCCACAAATAACAAACGTTCAACCCTTATTTGTTGAATAAATGAATGAGAAAATCATGTGCTCACGAGACATGACACTTGCTTTTTCTTTGTTAAAGGTATATAAAAGATAAATAAATAAATTGAATGAATATACTTAATACAGAACAAAATAACATTTCAAGGAGAATGAGTTAGGACTTACCTAAGATAATGCCAAATTAGTCTTTCTGCAAGTAATCATATACCAGATTCAATTACAGTTTTATGAGCAGATCACAGGACTTTCTTCCCCTTTTATTAATGACTCAGATGATGACATATACATGCTGTATGTGTAAGAATGCTTTTAAATCATTAAAGGTATCGACTAAACGTCAGAAGGAATGCAGGTTCACATTCTTCTAGTTTATTATTATTTCCCAGAAGAATATTTCTACATAACTTTATTTTTGAGGTAGTATTAAAATAAATGTTTTGCTGGGCATGGTGACTTATACCTGTAATCCCAGCACTTCGGAAGACTGAAGCAAGAGAATTGCTTGAGCCCAGGAGTTTGAGACCAACCTAAGCAACATAGTGAGATCTTGTCTCTACAAAAAAAAATCCAAAAGTTAGCCAGACATGGTGGTGTGTGCCTATAGTTCTAGATGCTTGGGAGACTGAGGTGGAAAGATTGCCTGAGCCCAGAGGGTAGAAGCTATGGTGAGCTAGATTGTGCCACTGCACTCCAGTCTGAGTGACAGAGTTGGACCCTAACTCAAAAAATATATACATTTTGTAAGATTTAAAAAATCTATTTTGAGTCCATGTATTATAGCTTATTTCATAGCCAGTGAATGACCAGAGAATGAAAGGCCAATTAAAAGTCATTCAAGGTAGTAAACAGGTTTATATTACTATGACTGATTTTACAATAAGATGATAATGTGTAGCAATAATTAATAGTAACATATCACTCTCTGATACTTGTCATTTTTTGGAATTTTCTAAGAAGAAAGGCATATATTTAAGAAAATGACTCAGACAAATAAAAGGTGTAATATTTTGGGAGAATGGTGCCCATTTTTAAAAAGTTGAAAGAGATCTTTCAGTTTCCTAGATGATATAAAGGATCTCCAAGCTGGAGGAAAGAAAGACGGCTGTTTGGAGAAAAAGAAATAGACATGATTGTGTCTTTCTCCCAGCTACTGGGTGACATCCAAGTGTGAGTCAAGTTACATTGACTCACAATGTGAAAGAGAGCAAGTACCTCTCTTGTGGGTGTGGAAAATACAGGAACAGAAGTATTGAAATAATAAAACACTAATTTAAAATGAAAAAAATTAAACCTAGTTTCAAATAGAATTACTGGCATAGATAAGTATAGACTGAGAGCAGAATGATAATGAATGAAAACATCCTAACAAATGCTAAAAGTGTTCTTAGGGATAAAAATGCCACACTTTGGTTTTAAATTGAAATGTCATCTTTTATGTGTAAAAGATACAAGACATCGCGTTAGATAAGTGGAGAAAGTGATTGACGAGATCTCCAAACAGGTGCAGGGATTTGCCTAAGACCAGAAGAGAAGTAAATAATATATTAAGGTGAAAGTCCAAAACTAGACATTTCAATTGCTATTTTTGATTAAGCAGTGATAAGAGCCATGTTATAGATAGACAATTAAAAATGCAATTTAAGTACAACTTTCTGAAACAAAATTGTATTAGAAACTTTTTCTTACCAGGAGCTCTCATTCTTCTCAATACATACCCTATCAATACATACAAAAGGGACTCCCCACTCCCAACCCAGAATTTATTTATAAAAGCATTTTGTATTTATTCTTGCATGTTTAAACTGCAGTCACTTCAAAGTACTCTCTTTTTGATGTAATATACCTATTGAGATGCTTTTTCCTCTGCTCAAAAGAGTTTTTGGACACTTCAATTTTGATGCCTTTTAGTGTTTCTTCCATCTTTTTGTTTCACCTGTTCCACATGGGCAAAACATTTCGCTCTGAGAACTTTCTTCATAGGAGGAAACAAACAAACAAAATCTTTTGGGATGAGATCAGGTGATTAGGGAGGGTGGGACGCCGGAGTCAAGCCATTTTTGCTTAAAAACTGCTGAACTCAACGCTGTGAGCAGGTGTGTTGTAATAGTGGAAGAACCAGTCACCTGTTTTTTCCACAAATTGTGGCACAGCCTTCTCAAAACTTGTGAATAAAAACTGTGATTGTTTGATCCAGAAGAACAAATTTGGAGTGTACTACAAGGGGTGTGCCCAATGATAATAATAATATTATTATAATTACTACATAATTGCAAATAAAATAAATAATAATAATATTGAAAGGGTAAACTGAGGCGAGGTGGGTCGGTGCCATGGGAATAATGCAAGATTGCAACAAGGAAGAAAGTAGAAAGAAGTAAAGTTTGTTATTTACCTTTCATAGTCGAAAAGGGGGCCGACACCTCATGGCGAGTGTGGCATGGCATCCTAAAGACTAGGAATATTTAAGGGCTCTAAAGCAAACCCCTAAAGCAAAGGGGCTTTAACCAGGAGGAGGTTTGGGCCAAAGGGAGTGTCCAAAATTGTATTCTTTGGTTTCTAGAGCAGTCGCATAAATTACATATCTTGACATTGCCAGGCATCAGCTTTCCATGACCTCAGGTGGTGGGCTGAGGTAATCATGGTTGGGTAATAACAATGTATGGGTAAGCGTGGCTCCCAGTGGTGTGCTGGAGGTCGTCAGGGGCAGCTGATAACAAAGCATTAATACAAATGCCTAAAAAAATAAATTGTTAGCAAGTAGGACATGCTCAAGGGATTCCGTAAATCACTAATTTCTAAGACTAAAACATTCTTTTCATAAATGATTACCTGTTTCATACAGGGTGTGCAGGCTCTGTAGCAAGGGGATTTCAAAGAGTGAGGCCTAAGAAAAATGGCTGTGCTTTTTAAAAATGGCTACATTAAATTAAATAGACTCTAAAGTTTCCCTCCTTTCAAATATAATAATAATTATTATTATTTGGGTTTTTGGGTTCCCTCTTGTGTATTTTGTTTCCGTAGAAACAATATGAACTATTTTAAAGAAAACAGTAAGGTTTCCTCAAACTTATGGAAGCAGTTAGCCTGTGCTGAATTAATCCCATATTTTAGGCTGGTGCCTGACCCAGTCACAGAGGCAAGGGGACTTGGTTAGGTTAACTGACCTAAGCACTTCTGATCTCCCTCTAGGGTCTGCATCTCTTTTATTGTCAGTCCTCTCCTCCCCCCTCACCTCAATTATCTGACTGATACTCAGGGAAAGAGCAGAGTTAGTGGTTATTGAGATGCGCATTATTAGAAAAAAAATTTGGAAAAGAGATTAATAAAATATCTTAAGTCTTTATTTCTTGCCAAACATTATTCTATTTTTAAAAATTTTTAATTTTTATTTTATTTTTTGAGTTGGAGTCTCACTCTGTCACCCAGACTGGAGTGCAGTGGCCGCTCCCGGCCACCACAGCCTCGACCTGCTGGGCTCTGGCGATCCTTCCGCCTCAGCCTTCCAAGTAGTTGGAACGACAGGCGCGTGCAACCACACCTGGCTGATTTTTTATTTATTGTCGAGATGAAGTCTCGTCAAGTTGCCCAGGCGGGTCTCGAACCCACGGGCTCAGGCAATCCACTCACCTCGGCCTCCCAAGGCATGGAATTACAGGCTGAGCCACTGGGCCCGGCTATTTTTTTTTTTTTTTTTGGTTTTAGCTTGGGAGCTGAAAATAGGAAAGACTTTATAATTCCATTATTCAAAGATTGACTGAGGGGTATCTCAGTAATACTATAACAATATACACATGTTTTGATTAAATAAGTAACATGTTTAGTCACTAGAAGAGATTGATTGTAAAATAAAATCAAAGGTTTTGAAGTTTCGTTTCATAAACATTTTCTAAAAGGAATCCTGTTCTAATAAAAAAAAGTGAAATCATTTACTTCCCAAGTAAGTGAAGATTAATGAACACATGGCTACTATTTTTAGTTACTGAGGTTTTTAAAAAAATGATGCTTTATGTTATAGTTTACTTTCTGCTTGTATGCCCTTTAAGAAAAAGTTAATGAAGTTTACAGTCTCTGAAAGATGAGGAGTTATTAAGAATGAAAAAGTTTAATAAGTTTTGTATCTTTCCTTGGACAAATTGAAGTTTAATTTTCTTCATTTAAGAGGGGAGAAAATTTGAGGACACCAAGATACAAAAACCAATCAAAGGATTTCACAAATCTTTATTTTGCCTTCTAAACAGAACACTCAAATAATATTTAATGTCGCTGAGATTGAAGTGCCTTTTAACTCCACCTGAAAATGAAAAACTTTGAGTTTGTAGTGGACCCTGATGGAAACTTTCCCTCTGACCTCTGAAGTTTCACTGAAAAATCAACTCAAAAAGGCAGGTTAATTGGAGAAAAGGCATACAAATTGTAATAACACGCATACAAGAGACTTTAGAATGAAACCTGAAAATATAGGAGAAATGGTCCATTTTTATGATTAGGTTCAATTGTGGAGTAAATGCGGGGCATATGCCTCACTCTTCCTCTCCTGCTGATGACTGTTCCTTAATTGGGAAGAAGATCCTTGGCCAAGATTGTGTTGGGTCAAAATGCTCTAGGATATATATGTACCTCCCTACTCAAGGCAGTTACTAAGAGAGCAAACATCTTTTATTTCTGCTTCTTTGCACATAATGCTACTGTTTGTGTCTTGCTCCCTTTCCCATGGTGGGGGTACATGATCCATTACCACATCTACTGGGGTGTAGAGAGCGTTATACCAACAGGTCACCATTGATTCCCCCCTGTAAGTAGTAATAGAACCATGTCTTTACCAACCTGTCCCTTGGATGATTTCTTTGGAGTAAGTAAACATCACAGGAGTGCCCTGTCTGATTTGGGTCAACTGTGTAGAAATATGATTGGACAAAAAGGGTATGATTGAATGCTAATAGACTGAATGGGGGAAACCCAGCAAGCCTCTCTGTCTAGATTCTTCTTGGCCTCTCTGTGAAGCATTTCTTCTTTCTGAATATGGATTAGAACTGTCTGGAAAGGGGATCTTATGATCTATAGTCAAACAAGGCCGATCAGATAATTATGACCAGCTTTTACACAGTAAAGTAGAGGGAACAAATTAGAGTGATAGTTTTAGGTTTTTATAGCTGGCATTGGGGGAAAAAGGGCTCTGAGTTCTATGACCTGTTTTAGGGAAGAGAGATTCTAGTTTCTACAGCTAACCTCTTGGAATATTGGGATTGAAGGGCAGGAGGTCAGGAGAATGTCAAAGAAAATCTTTTACTTCCAAGGCTGCTTCCGAGGCTTTCATCTTGGTATATTCCTCTCTGTGCCCTAACACACGCCTACAGTGTTCAGTATAACCAGGAAACTTCTCATGCTGTTTGCTATGAGGACTCACGTATTCCTCTACTCAAAGTACTAGTTTTCTAGTTTCTTGTTTCCTCCAAAATATAGTGTTCCTTCACGGTGTGACCCTGGACACAGTTTTCCCGTGTTTGATTAATTTAGGTTCCCTTTTCTATGGTTAGTCTCAGGGGAGAATGGGACTAAGAGACAGGGAAGAAGGTCACAGGAAAACTTCTGTTTCTGAGACTGATGCTGGGGCCTTCGTTTTGGGGTATGTTTTCTGAATTCCAACATATTCAAGCAAACTTCAGGTGTGAGGTAGCAAGTCACTTTTTCACGTCAGGGTTTTCAGGAATGGTGTGGATGGGAGACAACATCTTCAAGTCCCAGGTTATACCTGTACTTGGATAATGACCAACTGACTATAAATTGGGGTTCCCAGGACTTCCTCCTCAGGTATGATTAGTTTGTTAGAGTGACTCACAGAACTCAGGTAAACACATTAACTAATTGTTTATAAAGGATACTACAAAAATATAGATGAAGAGATGCTAGACAAAACATGGGAAGGGATGTGCTACTCTTTAGAAACCTCAATGTGTCCAGCAATCTGGAAGCTCCCAGAACCTTGTTCTACTGAGTTTAATGTAGGCTTCATTACATAGACATGATGGATTAAATAATTGACTACTGGAGGTCAGCTACAACTTCAATTTCCCACCCAGGTTGGGGAAGGGGTAGAAAATCCCAGTCCTCTAATCTTGTCTTGGTCTTTCCAGTAACCAGACTCATCTTGAAGCTTCCTTGGGACTGTCAGCCACCAGTCAGCTCCTCAGCATACAAAAATACATCACTTTAAAGACTGTAAAGACTTTAGAGTGATATTCCAGGAATTGGGTCAAAGACAAAATATATATTTCACAATATTACAGGCTACTAAATGGAAAAAAAAGAAACAGGAGTTGTTGATTAAATTAGCAAAATATTGAATAAAAGCAAAAGTGAATAATAAGGGTAGGCAAATATTATGCAGTAATTTCACTATGCAAATTCATTTAATTCTCACCAAAACCCTGTGAGAGACGTGCTACATATTTTACAGATAAGAAAACTGAAGCAAAAAATTTGTTAAATAATTTGCCCAGCTTGAAAGTGGTAGCTGAAATTTTAGTTCAGGGTATGTGGTTCCAGAGTCTGTGTTTTTACTACCATGATATGATGCTGTACAGCAAAGTAAATAAATAATTTACATGAGGTAAACCAGAAATAGTATCAAATATGTTGTTATTAAGCAAATAAACAGACTTTTCTTAAAACTGGATGATTGGATTGGGCTAAAAACACATTTAAAGCAAAATGTTAAAGAAGTTTAAAAGTAAAGGAATGGACAAAAATGAATGTAGATCCGGAAATTTACCCCCCAAAATTAGGAATTGTGATGCAAATGGTGTATAAGATGATATTTGATGTTAAAAACTCTAAGTTGGATAATGAGAAACAGTAATGGTATATAGCAATAAAAGGTATATTTTTAAAGAATATTTTATAACAGAGAAATAAATATACTAACATCAGAAAGCATTTAAAACGTGGGACTTTATTAAAAATGGTTATAGCATTGAGAAAGCACATAAAAATGTCAGTAAGATGAGCAGTACATTTGATTTTAAAAGTTGATTATAAACTCTCATATTCCTTGACTAGAAAGTCTATATTTTCAAAAAATGATCACGTGCATGATCACAAGTAAAACTTTATAATATGTTTTATAAAGTATTGATTTTACTGTCCACATTCTCTTATCATTAACAGTATAATAAAAGAATGATCAAAGGATTTCATTTCCTGATTCAGAAGCAAACAGTGAGCAATAACTTGCTATAGAGACTAAGAAATACATTCACAGATAATTCTAGGAAAAATAATAATCAAAACTGAGTTGCAAAATATTTAAAATTTAAAGAAAATGACTAACATTTTATAACAAAATCCACAAAAAAGAGAAAAAACTGTACTCTAAGGAAATTTTATAATCTTAAATGTACGTATCAAAAGAGATTTAATAAAGTTATTCATATAGAATTATTTAATGGAATAATTTAAAATTATTCAATTTTTAGAAATTAAGAATGTTAAACATGAAAGCTAAAATAAGTAGAATAGAAAATCAAATTAAACAAAAGAGCAAAATTCACAACACAAAAACAATCCAATTAGAAATTTGACAAAGGATATAAGTAGACATTTCTCTAAAGATGATATAAAAATGGTCAAAGAGATATGAAAGATGCTAAGCATTACTAATCTCTAGGGAAATGCAATTCAAAACCACACAAAGACACCACCTCGCACTCATTAGGATGACTACTATTAAACAAAGTCCAGAAACTAAGTGTGGTGTGGAAAAGTTGGAACTTGTGTGCAGTGTTTATGAGAATAAACAAGGGTGCAGCCATTATAGAAAGCAATATGACAACTTCTCAAAAAAATAAAAGTAGAATTTACATAGGGCCCAGCAATTTCACCAGTGGGCATATAACCGAAAGAGTTGAAAGCAGGGTCTTGAAGGGATATTTGTACACCCATTTTCATTGATATATTATTCATAATAGCCCCAAAGTGGAAGCATTCCAAGTCTCCATTGACAGATGAGTAAATAAACAAAATGTGGTATATATATGTATGAAATAAAATAGTAGTATTCAACTTTAAAAAGGAAGGAATTTTTGACACATGTTATAACATGATTGGACTTGGAGATTATTATCCTGAGCGAAAAAAGCCAATCAAAAGGGTCAAATACTGTCTGATTCCACTTATATGAGGTGACGAGAGTAGTAAGATTCATAGAAAAAGTAAAATGATGACTGCCAGGGGTTGGGGAGTGGAGAATAGTGAGTTGTTTAGTCAGTACAGAGTTTTTGACAAATAGAAATGAGTGGTGGTGACAATTGCACAATTATGTAAACGTGCTTAACGCTCGTGGAACTGCACACTTGTGAAACAAGCCAGCACATATAAGAAGCCATGTTTGCTCATTTCTGTTTGCCAACATAATTTCACAAAGCTCTTTGGAGGGATGCTTTGAAGACAAAACAGGATAGAGCACATCGCCCCCTATGTCTCTAACTGTATTCCTGTAAAAGATTCACTGTATTCCTTAAAAGATGACCCTAAGTCCTCACCCTTTCCTACATGTAAGATAACATCTCATGGAGTTAGTGATTATACTTCTCTAATCTAAAACCAGATGTGCTCTTATACACAAACCTTGATGTGATTCTGCTTTCATGTATCTTCTGAGCAAGTTTGATGAGATTTGGCACACACTGAACCCTCACCACCTATACGTAAGCAGCGGACTGAAAAACTGTGCTCTAGCTTCTGATAGAACCTCTCTAAAGGGCTTCTCTGGGAGTATAGGTCCCAGTCTATAGGCCTCAGAAAGACTTCTGAATCAAACTAACTTTAAGTCTGTAAAAGTTTAACTTTCTTTTCTTTAGTTGATCATACTCAGAGATGGTTAAGATGACAAAATGTAGGTCTTTTTTGGTCACAATTTTAGAAGGAGTAAAATTCAAAAGCTGTTTTTTAAACGAAAGATATTAAAAATATTTGTTTCATGAAAATTTATAATAAAGAGAAAGGAAAAAATATGACATTTGAATGGCATATACTTTATGTCTATGAAAACAGTGAAAAAATTTTATGAATGAAGCTAGCTTATGTCCTAGTTGGCTTGTCTATTACTGACTTACCCCAGTTCTCTTTGCTCAATTATTAAAAGTGCTCATTTGCTCTCTAAAGTATTAGGCTGGACAATGCATCTTAAGGTTACTATATTTACAAGGGACTATTACAATGAATATGAATATGGTACATTTAAAACCACAGAGAAAATCGATAGTTTTTCTATTGCAAGATAAATTACTACAGTTGACCCTGGAAAAACAGGAAAGTTTGAGAAAAAAATCTAACAAAAAGATTAGAGAGGTTACTAAAATCTTATGATTAACTCCCCAAGATATATTTTCATAGTTGAGGCCTATTTAGTCTATGGAGAACTAGAGCATTCCAACAGTATTTAAAATATTCTAAGACCCCTACCTGATTTTATGAATGCAGCTGTCAAAACTCAGAGAGCTATTTCCTTTCCAAAAAATAGTGAGTATAGATATAAAAATTATAAATAAAACATTAGCAAATGTAATATAACAATGCATTTAAAAACTTTTATTCACAGGATGCAAGAAGTACTTTAATATCCAGGCATCTTAATTTTCATTGAATTCTTCACAAACCACATTTAAACTTTCTAAGAAAAAGGCATTTATTAAACTTAGATGTTGCTTTCTGATTTCTAACTGTGCTACCTATAAGTAAGCATAGGGCCCACTGTGTAAAGAATTAAAGTACATTCAAAATATTTAAACGTTTTTGGAAGAAAAGTGAATATATTACTAATCTATAAATAATTGAATAAGACAAAAATTGCCAAAGTATACACTGAATAATTTCTTGAAAGCTGCGGTTATTTCAGAGAGTGCAGCATTTTTGAAATAATTTCTTCCTGAAAGAAAATGACAAAGGTTCAAATTAACTGTACAATTTCAGTGTATTTATGGGAAGTTGGAGGTTTTGCCAAAATGCTTGTAAAAATATTTTATAGTCTGAAGAATCTGTTCTATTAACTCTTATAGTATTCTAAGGAACAACTCAATGGACTAAGATTAAGATTAGTGAGACGACTTTCCCATCACAATACTAAGGGGTGTGTGTGAAAGAGAGAGGAGAGAGAGGAGGAGTGAAAGAGAGAGAAGAGAGAAGGAACAGGCAGAGCAGAAGGCTCAAGAGAACAAATAAAATGTGAAGAAAGGGTGAAGAGCTGCTTGTTTATCTTTGCTTCAAACTCAGGGGTGCCCGATGACTTTGCTTTTGGTCAAATCTTCCTTAAATCCTTAACTTACATAATTCATAAGAGTACATTGGATCTAAGATAAATGTGAATCTGGAGAGGGTACTCTGTATTCACCGACAGGTTTATTGAGTAAAGAAAAACCTGTGGGATGGGGTTTTGACACCAGAGAATAAGGGCTAGTTGCATGTGCCTGGGTGGAATCAGGTAATATAAGATGACTAACAAAGTAAAAAACTTAAGGGACCCAGAGCTGATGGCTGCCCTGAGCTAAGAAGATGTGAGCCAACTCAACCTCATCTACCGTGACTATATGTGTCCCAGATGCAGCATGACCTGGGATCTCCGAATATCATCCTAGGAGACTTCTGCTAGGCCGTTCTGAAAATCTTGTGTTTTTGCCTGTCTTGCATATTTTCTTAAAGAAAATAAATCTGGGTAGGCTCAAGCCTATTGTCTCACAAGTTTATTTTATTTTGTTTCCGTAGCTTTGGGGATACAAGTGGTTTTTCATCACATGGATGAATCATGCAACAGTAAAGTCTGGGCCTTTAGGGTACCTGTCACCCACATAGTGCACATTGTGTCTGACGGATGATTTTTCGTTCTTCACCCTACTTGCACCCTCCTCCCCTCTGAATCTCCAGTGTCCATTATAACATTCTGTAATACTTTTCAGACCCATAGCTTAGCTCTCACTTGTAAGTGAGTACTTGTGTATTTGGTTTTCTGTTCCTGTGTTACTTCATTTAGGATGATGGCCTCCAATTCAATCCAAGTTGCTACAAAAGACACTACTAATTTGTTCTTTATTATGACTGAATGGTATTCCATGGTGTGTGTATACACATATGTATATATGCATGCATATATATGTATATACATGTACACACACGCATATATACACGCACTGGCATACACACATGTACATGTAGACATATACATGTACATACATGCATACGCACGTATAGGTCTATATGTACACACATGTCTATATGCCCACATGCATACATGCACACACATATGTATATACATATATGCATACACACACGTGTATACACGTACACGCGCACACACGCACACATACATGCATGCATATGTGCAATACATGCACATACACATGTACACGTGAGTACACACACATACACATATGTGTATGTATGTGCACATATATGTCTATGTATTGTGTATACATGTATATACACACATAAGTACATATGCATACATGTATACACACACATAAGTACATATGTATACAACAGATACACAAACATACCACTGTCTCATGAGTTTTACTGTTAATCTGAACCTAAAGCCAAACAAGCATTGCAAGGAAACAAATAGTGGTATTGAGAAAAGATAATTATTCAGTAATTATGGAGTCAGAATGGAAAAAAGTAGTACTCACACAGACCTTCACTTCTTTCAGTACTTTGTATAACATTTTATGACATTTTTTCTTCTTTCTATGATGCAGACTTGCCTTAATTAAAATATAATTAAATTATATTTATTACTTAATTATACTTGATGCAAGTAAATTTAGTGTTAATGTAATTTCATTAGGAAATTATATTACATTACTTCATTTTCCATTTTGTATCACTGTAACATTTTCCAGTTTGCTTACTCTCCAGATTACTAGAACTTGGGAAATCTCCAGTATTTTAAACTACTATCTTTTACTTTCCAACGTTTCCAAGTTGGAAGCAATTCTCCTTTCAAGGAGATTTCTCCTTTGCCATACAGAGAGGTACCATTTTGGGAGATGACTGTGACTCACCAGTTATTGTTGCCTTACCTCTTTTCTAGTACGGTGGTAAATTTTCCTTAGTATCTTCTCTGGTCTCAAATCACACACTCCATTCAGGTCACTCTCAGAAACCAAGGAATTCTTTTCCACTTCCTGATTACTTGGCTAGGCTTCAAGTTTAGCCCTTTCAACAAATCAAGCCCTATGGGGACAATGACAAGTATCAGTTTTTTCGGAATCAGTATTAGTGATATTGGTTCCAGTGTCCCATGCATATAGGAATATATATATGAAGAAATTAATATATACACGAAAAATTCAATTGATAGAGGCTAGGAACCTGAAATAAGGCCTAGCAAGTACAGGACACTAAGAATAAACCGTTTTGACTCTTATATCTCATATCTATCTCTTTTCTCTTCCCCAACTATCCTGTAAAATCCCATATCCAGACAAAACAATCTGGTGAAGTAGCTTAAGGCACACAATTTCTTCCTGCCATTTTTTTTCACCATTTGCTGACATTTCCAATAGCATTGAAATGTCTTCTTCCATTTTGTAGTTTTGTAAAAACTTGTCTAGAAATTCATCACAAACAAGTTTATCTGATGAGAAAAATTGCTGAAAACTGGAATATACTTCCTAGGAAAGTATATTAAACCAAAGAGTATTCTTATTTAGCGTACCATAATTTCCCTGCTTTTTGGATTAAAGTTATAGCACCAGTGGGTGGCATGAATACATAAAGGGGAGAGGGAAAGAGGAAGAGAGGGAGAGAGAGGAAAGAGAACACCATATATAAACAAAGAGAGAAAATGGCACAAAATGACTGGATATCAAAGTGAAACAGAAGTAGAAGGAATCTAAATTCATACATGACTTAAAAACCCTTAAAGTAGACAGATACAAACATATTCTTATTGTTTTCCCTTATTTTTTTTTCTTAGGAAATTATTTTCCATCCTTTTCTAACTAGGATAGAATGTCATTGAAAAAGTTGGTAAATGTTAATGAAAACAGTTGGGTCAGTGTTGAGAAAAGTATACATCTATAAAAAAGGTACTTCCTGTAGGTTGTGTTTATAGAAAAATCCAATAAATGATTCTAGAAAGTTTTTCCTTTATTTATTTTTTTGAATTGGAGTCTCACACTGTTGCCCCAAACTGGAGTGCAGTGGCACAATCACACCTCACCGTAGCCTTGACTTACTAGTCTCAGGTGATCCTTCTGCCTCAGCTTCCCAATTAGGTGCAGGCCACCAAGCCCAGCTAATTTTTTAATTTTTTGTAGAGACGAGTTCTCCCTATGTTGTCTAGGCTGGTTTTCAACTCCTGGGCTCAACCAGTCTTCTCACCTTGGCCTTCCAAATTGCTGGGATTACAGGTGTGAGCCTCCACACCTGGCCCTAATTCTGAAAACTTTAAAAAAATTACTGTGGTGAGATTTGTGCAAAATAGAGTGATGCTGCTTATTGGAAATGATTGGTGCTTAAATATGTATTTGGGTGTGCCTTTTTGCTGCTTTATATTACTTCATGGAAGGTAAAGTGAAATTAAGCCAAGGATAGTTCCTCCAGGTTTAAAGGTGCCCAAAAGCTTTCAGCTGGAATATTCATAGCAAATAAGACACAACATCAAATTAAGGAGAGCTTCATGGCTCGTGGCTCTGTTGCAATGACTTTGGTATTTTGGTTCTATATTTATTTGGCCATGTGCGAAATCCAGTAAGTCAATATAGCTTTAGTGAAATCAACGCTCCAGTCATTTACTACCACAATCTGCATAGGATCATTTATAGTTATATGTAATTTTCTAGAGTGCACAGAGCTGTTAAGGGATATAGTAGTTAAAACCACTGATGTTTCTTCATGCAACTTTTCCTCTTTCTGGAGAGTGCCTTCACAATTTCATGGAGAATTTCTCTACTAGTACTTCCACAAATTTGGTTTCTCCAAAAGAACAATGAATCCTTGGTAATATTTCTGTGTTATGACAACTTACCTCTTTCTCCTGGGGTTGAGCTGTAACTTGTCTTGGACGACAGGCACTCCATTTCCAAATTCACAGAAGAAAATTTTCACAAGGAGAACAAGTTTTTTAAGGAAAGTAAATTGAATCAATGTAAATCAACGGATTAAGTCAGGTTTGGCCATACTGCAAGTACCTGTGATAATCTTATGAAGACGTCAGACTCTTTGTTTTTATATTTATCAGTTTTAGATTCAAGGGATAAGTGTGCAGATTTGTTATATGTGTGTATTGCAGGATGGTGAGGTTTGGGCTTCTATTATGCCTGTCACCCAAATGGTGTGCTTGGTACCCAACAGGTTTTTCAAATCTTGTTCCCCTCCCTCCTTTCAAAACTCTTCAGATTCTTTAATTATAAAGGTTAGCATTCTCACTTCCATATGAATAGTTTTAAAAATTACCAGGGGATCCACCTTAGAAAAAAACACCTAGTAAGAAAAAGGGTAGAAATAATAGTATTTTTCTGAAACAGGGGTGGCCTTCTTTTCAGAGTCAAATTGCAGGTTAATTTTTTCATCTGAATGAAGAAGAAATTTGGAGACACTAAAAGACAAAAAACAGTCCAGAGATTTCACAAGTCCTTATTTTGCCTTTTATACACAACACCAAAGCATTCAATATTACAGGAATTGCAATATTGATATTTTGGGAATGATTCAGCCTCAGGGGCAAGATTAGCATTTAGGACAGTAAATCTAATCAATTTCTTCCTTCCTCAGAGATTAGGTTTGTACCAAGACTAAAATACAGAGTTAATTTGATCAGCACAAATCTTCACGGGTCTTTAATTTTGAGAATATTTTAGTTTTTCCTTTAAATGTAGTTTAAATTGCCAGAGTTAAAATTGTGTGTTGATAAGACTAAATTTGTGTCTGGCAAGATGGCGACGGGCAACCTGGGCCATGAAACCCTCTACAAAGGAGAACTGCAGTGGGTCTCTGGCTCTCTCCCCGGGGGCTGCAGACCCCAACATTGCAGCCTGCTCTTCACATGGAGCTCGGCCGTTCCCACCACTGGGGCATCGCAGAGGTCTGGACAGCCACTGCAGTGCAGACACAGCAGCCGCTGGTGCTGCCGCCGTGGCCTCCGTGGCGGCCATAGCACATCGTGCCACACAGGCCGGAGGTGATCCACGACTTCAGTCCTTGAAGTCCCTGCAGGGAAGATCTGCTGGGATCACTGCCACCTCTCCTGTGACCGTGATGTCCTGCCTGCCGTGGGTCTCCTCCCGAGTGCCCTGAGGCAGGCTTCCAACTCCAGCTTCTGTGGGTTACTGTCTGGCCCCACCCCCTCTGGGGCAAGCAGCTGAGATAGCACCACCTGCTGGCAATTCAAGGTAACAACACTGAAACGGGAGAAACAAGCTTGAAAAACAGACACAGGCCAGAGTGGTGAACAGAGTGTGATCTGAACTGTCCTTCACAGCAGGCCAGGGGCAACTGACCCTAACTGTGAGCTAATTTACCAGCTTGAAAAGAAAGCTAGGAAAAGAGCTGAAAGGATATTGGACTTAAATGAAAAGTCTCAGAGTGTGCTTGATTGATTCTGTTAGTTTAATAACTTAATTCTATTCCTACTGTATTGTTCCTTTTTTTTCCTTTTTTCCTCTTCCTTTTCTTCTCTTTTCTTCTCTCTGTAAACCATATATTTGTATGGAGGAAGAGCACACCAATAAGATTGTTGGTTAGCTTGTATGTTAGCATCATGGTATGGTTCATTTTTTTTGTATGGGAGTTGGTTAGTCTGTAGCTGTGGTCTATTGCTTTTATCTGTTTCAATATAGGTCTCTCTCTCTCCATTTGTTGGTACACTCATTTGTTTCCCCCCTTACTCCTCTATCTCTCCAGCCCCCTCTTCAACCCACTGTCTTCTCCATTCTCTTCCCTCTGCTAACCACATTTTATTTCAGGGAGTAAATCTACAGCTCCACTGCATGGACAGATCCCAAGGCAGTGGGAAGTGGGTTTCAATTATCCATACACCTGTCAGCGAATGCCAGGACCTGAAGATAGATTTTTGAATCACAGCTCCCCCCTTAAGTAAATCTCAAAACTGCAAAAAGGACCACCCCCAACCTACAGTGCAACTTCAGAATTGAACAAAGTAAGAGGGCATACATAAACAACAGGAGATTGAACAAACAGAAGTAAAACCAATCCCTCTACCCCTGAATAACAGAATTAAAGAAGATGGTGATGGGGAGGGAAGGAAAAAGTAGGGGGGAAGTCTGCACAAATGAAGAAAAACCAAAAGAAGAATATAGGTCTCACACAGACCCCTGGGAGATCAGACACTGAGAAAACAGATTCTGGAACACAAACAATGAAGAGGCCCCAGAATAACTGGTCACATGCAACAAACCCAGACATCAAGACATTAATAGAGAGAATTAAAAAAATTGAGGAGAGACAAGAGGAAAATAGGAAGGAGCTGATGTCAGAAATAACAGCAGTGAAGAATACTGTGATGGAAATAAATAACAAATTAATAAGCATGGAAAGCAGAATTGGCCAGGCAGAAGAAAGAATCTCAGAGCTTGAAGACCAAAACACAGAACTAACCCAAACTGTCAAAAGCATAGAAAAGAAGCTCAAAAAGACAGAACAAAACCTGCAAGAGATGAATGATCACTTCGGGAGACCAAACCTAAGAGTAATTGGGCTTCCTGAAAAGAGAGAGAAACAGAGGCCGCACTGGAACAAACATTTCATGAAATCATTCAAGAAAACTTCCCTCAGCTCATCAAGCATGAAAAAATTCAAACACAAGAGATTCAGAGAACCCCTGCAAGACAACAAATGAGAAGACCGACTCCCAGACACATAATAATGTAAACAAAGTAGCTATAAAAGAAAAAATCCTAAAGGCAGCAAGAGAAAAAGGCCAGACTACCTACCAGGGAAGACCAATTCGAATAGCAGCAGGTTTATCCACAGAAACCATCCAGGCTAGGAGAGCCTGGAGCCCAATCTTCAAAGTTCTAAAAGATAAACAATTTCAACCAAGAATAACCTACCCAGCCAAACTAAGCTTCATTAGTGAGGGAGAATTGAAATCTTTTCCAGATATCCAATCCCTAAGAACCTACGGTGCCACCAGACCACCTCTACAAGAAACACTTAAGAAAGTACTGAACACAGAAGAAAAAGAAAAAAGAACAACAGCATTCTTCACAAGAGTACAGCAAAAGATTAAAAACACACATGAACCAACTCCAAAACCCAAAGAAAGGCAACAAACAGGAACAACTCTGTAAGAACCTTATGACAGGGATCAACTCTTGCATTTCAATTATTAGCCTAAATGTGAATGGACTAAATGCACCACTGAAAAGACATAGAATGGCAAAATGGATAAAATATCATCAGGCAACAATCTATTGCCTTCAAGAGACTCACCTCACTAGAAAGGACACCCACAGACTCAAAGTAAGAGGATGGAAAACAAACTATCAGGCGAACAGAATACAAAAAAAAGGAGGAGTAGCGATCTTAATTTCAGACAAAATACCCTTCAAGCTATTAAAAATAAAAAAAAGATACAGAAGGCCACTACATAATGATAAAAGGCTCAATCCATCAACAAGAAATATCTATCCTAAATATATATGCACCCAACATAGGTGCACCAACTTTCATAAAGCAACTTCTTGGAAAACTAAAGAAAGATATTGAGTCTAACACTATCATAACTGGGGACTTTAATACCCCACTCACAACCCTAGACAGATCATCAGGACAAAAAATCAGCAAGGAGATCCGGAACCTCAATGTGACTTTGGACCAAATGGACTTAATTGATACCTACAGAACACTCCATCCAAAGACCACAGAATATACATTCTACTCATCACACATGGAACGTATTCTAAGATCGACCACATACTCGGCCATAAATCAGCATAGCAAATTTAAAAGGACCGAAATTCTACCATGCACCTTCTCGGATCACAGTGGAATAAAAATAAACATTGACAACAACAAAGTCCCCTCAAAACCCACAAAGACATGGATGCTAAACAGCATGATGATAAACAACTCCTAGGATCAATGATGATATCAAAACAGAGATCAAAAGATACCTGGAAACAAATGAAAATGAAGAAACATCTTACCAAAATCTCTGGGATGCCTTGAAAGCTGTAGTAAGAGGGGAATTTATATCCCTACAAACACACAGGAAGAAAATGGAAGGAACAGAAATTAACAACCTAACAAGCCACCTAAAGAAGCTGGAAAAGCGAGACCACAAAAACCCTAATTTCAGCAGAAGAATCCAGATCACCAAAATAAAAGCCCAAATCCAGGACATAGAAGACAAAAAGATAATACAAAAAATCAACGAAACAAAAAGCTGGTTCTTCGAAAGAATAAACAAGATTGATGGTCCCCTAGCTAGACTGAACAAGAAAAAATGAGAAAAAAATCCAATAAGCACAATCAGAAACACAAAAGATGAAGTCACATCTGACCCTGAAGAAATACAAAAGATCATTAGAGACTACTATGTACACTTGTGTGGAAACAAACTTGAAAACTTTAAGGAAATGGAGGACTTTCTGACATCACACAACCTACCTACATTGGAACAAGAAGAAATTGAGACCCTAAATCGACCAATAACAATCAAGGAAATCGACTATGTAATAAGAAAACTTCCTACAAAAAAAAACCCTGGTCCAGATGGCTTTCCAGCAGAATTCTACAAGACATTTAAGGAGGAGCTGATACCAATCCTACTGAAGGTATTCCAGGTGACTGAAAAAGACAGAACTCTCCCCAAATCATTTTACGAAGCCAACATCACATTGATACCCAAGCCACGTAAAGATCCAACAAAGAAAGAGAACTACAGGCCAATATCTTTGATGAACTTAGATGCCAAAATTCTCAACAAGATCCTAGCAAACCAAATTCAGCAATACATCTCAAAAGTCATCCATCATGACCAAGTAGACTTCATTCCTGGGATGCAAGGCTGGTTCAACATTCGTAAAACCATAAATGTAATTAAATACATCAACAGATGTCAAAAAAACCCACATGATTATATCATTAGATGCAGAAAAAGCTTTTGATAAAATCCAGGACTGCTTCTTGATAAAAACCCTTGAAGATCTAGGCATACGGGGAACATACCTCAAAATAGTAAAAGCCATCTACAAGAAACCCACAGCCAGCATACTCCTAAAGGGACAAAAATTGGAACCAATTCCCCTGAAAACTGGAACTAGACAAGGATGCCCACTCTCACCCCTCCTGTTCAACATAGTATTGGAAGTCCTGGCTAGAACAATCAGAGAAGAGGAGGCAATCAGAGGTATTCAAATAGGAAAAGAGGAAGTCAAGTTATCTCTCTATGCAGATGATATGATGGTGTACCTTGAAAACCCAAGAGAATCTGTCAAAGGCCTCCTTACATTGATAAAGGCCTTTGGCAAAGTCTCAGGAGACAAAACAAATGTACAAAAGACAATCGCATTTCTCTACACCAATAATAAACAAACAGAAACCCAAATAAAAAACACAATTCCATTCACAATAGCCACAGAAAAAAGAAATACCTTGGCATCTTCCTAACCAGAGACGTGAAAGACCTTTTCAATGAAAATTACAAAACACTGCTCAAAGAAATCAAAGCCGACATGAACAAGTGGAAAAATATCCCATGCTCATGGATTGGAAGAATCAACATTGTGAAGATGTCCATCTTACCTAAGGTAATCTACAAATTCAATGCAATACCCATTAAATTACCAACAACATTCTTCTCAGACCTAGAAAAAACAACACAGGAATTCATATGGAAACACAAACGTCCAAGAATAGTCAGAACAATCCTCAGCAAAAAAACCAAAGCAGGTGGTATCACAATACCCGACTTCAAACTTTACTATAAAGCTATAATCTTCAAAACAGCTTGGTATTGGTACAGGAACAGGCATGTAGATCAATGGAACAGAATTGAGATTCCAGAAGCAAAACCTCAATTCCTCAACCAACTCATCTTCGACAAAGCCCCCACCACCTACCAGTGGGG
>NW_007252938.1:0-4358 GCF_000164805.1 Carlito syrichta
CCCCACATAAACACACACACACACACACACACACACACACAGAGAGAGAGAGAGAGAGCTGTGGCTGCTATCTGCAAAAGGAGTCAAAATGAACACTCACATATTGAAATACATATTACAAATTACTTCTATTCTGCCTTTTCTTTACAGTTATATCTTCATATGCATTTTTAAAAAGGTTCAGGACATTAAATTGCTATAGGGAGACCTCAGGTCCAATGGGGTCGAGAGACAGTGCAAAGGTTTGCTAGACACGCGGATCAAGATGCTTCACACCCAGCCTCATGACCAAGACCAACTTTCTTGAGCTGTCTTGGATTGGCAGAAAATAAACCACTGTGTGCAGTTTCTCCGCTCCTTGGAGGAGCCGTTCTTGGCCTAAACCCCAAAATTAAACAACCCAAGATAGGTCTCTCTAACTTCATTTCCCACGCTCTTCCCTGGGCCCGTTTTCTTATTTGTGCAATGCGGAAACCCAACAACCAAGAAGGTGAGCTGTTGGCACTGTGCTGATATTTTGTACACAGCAGATATGAAACACATTGTGGCCCGTATTAATGTGAACTGAAGATCTCCTCCAGTGGGTCAGTGCCCATCATGGAGCGGGGTCTGGCACTTCCATCTCCTGATTGCGTTTCCTAGGTTAGTCTTCTTTCTACCCCAGATAACCCCCGCCCCCATCCCCGGCTCACCTGCTCGTGCAGCTTGTCCTCCCGGCTTGGCTTTTCCTTGTGGTGCTTGGCGTCCATGCAGACGTTGAGAAGTTCCGTCCGGGTCCGCGGAGTCCTGGATCGGGTTCCCCCCACGGCGGCCGCCCACACTAGCAGGAGCAGTAGCTGTGTTTCCATCCGCTGTGCCATGTCTGTCACTGAAGGCCTGTCACTGAAGGAAGAGCTGTGGTCAGTGGCACCAAAGAATGTGGAGGTGGAGCCTTAAGGTGTGGGCCCGGCTCCAGCGGGGTGGGGCCTCGACTAAGCCTGGGGCGGATCACGCCCTGCCCCCACGTCCCTTCGTTTTCCCAGACCCGGTGAAGGGTGGGATTAGGCACCACCCACCGGGACAGTCTCAGGGAGCAGCTTCACGGGACTCCTCCAGGAGGTCTGGAGGATCGAGAGGTAAAGTTAAGGGGTTTGGGCAAAATGCAGAAATAGCCTGGCATTTGCCATGGGTCCGCAATCTCATATTCAAAATCCTTAGAGGCAAATGTTTCCAAGTTTAAAATTTTGAGGATTTATGAAAGGTAATACAAACTAAGGTAATATGAATTACATGTACCCAAAATCGAGCACATAGTGTGATGAAATAGTTACACTGGTAGGATGAATAAAAACTTCAAAAACTCACATTAATTTTCAGGTCAGATTTTTTTTTCCAGTCTGGGTGCCTCTGTCACCCAGGCTGGAATGCAGTGCCATGCTCACGGCTCAAGGCTTCACGGTTCACTGCAGCTTTGACCTCGGGGGCTCAGGGGAACCTTCTGCTTCAGGCTCTCCAGTAGCTGGGACTACAGGAGCCGCCACCATGCTCAGCTAATTTTTTTATTTTTATTTTTTTTTGAGTTGGAGTCTCACTCTGTCGCCCAGACTGGAGTGCAGTGGCCGCTCCCAGCCACCGCAGCCTCGACCCACTGGGCTCTGGCGATCCTTCCGCCTCAGCCTTCCAAGTAGCTGGAACTGCAGGCGGGTGCAACCACACCCGGCTCATTTTGATTTGTTGTAGAGATGAGGTCTCGCCAAGTTGCCAAGGCGGGTCTCGAACCCGCGGGCTCAGGCAATCCACTCACCTCAGCCTCCCAAAGGTGCGGATTACAGGCTGAGCCACCGAGCGCGGCTGATTTTTTTTTTTTTGTAGAGATTAGGTCTTGCTGTGTTACCTAGGCAGGTCTCAAGCTCCTGAGCTCAACCAATTCTCTTGCCTTGACCTCCTTAAAGTGCTGGGATTAGACCAGTGTGGTGGCTCAAGCCTATAATCTCAGCACTTTGGGAGACTGAGGCAAGAGGATTGCCTGACTCCAGGGATTTGAGATCAGCCTGGGCAACTTGGTAAGACCTTGTCTCTACAATAAATCAAGAAAAATTAGCCAGACGTGGTGGCACGCGTCTATAGTTCCGGCTACTTGGAAGGCTGAGGCGGAAGGATCACCTGAGCTCAGCAGGTCAAGGCTGCAGTGGCTGGGAGCCTGCCACTGCACTCCAGCCTGGGTGACAGAGTGAGACTCTAACTCAAAAAAAAAAAAAGCTGGGATTACAGGTGTGAGCCACCAGGCTCAGCCTCAGTTCAAATTTTGACACCAGATTACTTCACGTATAAATTTATTAAAATAGCCGGGCTCGGTGGCTCAGCCTGTAATCCTGCACCTTTGGGAAGCTGAAGTGAGTGGATTACCTGAGCCCGCGGGTTCAAGGCTTGGAACCAGAAAGAGCTTGGAACCAAGGCTTAAAACCAAAACAAAACACACAGGTCTGCAGCTTATCTGCAGCCTCCAAACTAACCTATTTTATTTTATTTTTTTATTATTTATTTATTTATTTAATTTTGAGTTGGAGTCTCACTCTGTCGCCCAGACTGGAGTGCAGTGGCATGCTCCCAGCCACCACAGACTCAACCTTCTGTGCTCCGATGATCTTTCCATCTCAGCCTTCCAAGTAGCCAGAACTATAGGCGCGCGCTACCACACCTGGCTAATTTTTGATATATTGTAGAGATGAGGTCTCCCCAAGTTGCACAGGTGGCTCTTGAACCCACGGGCTATGGCAATCCACTCGCCTCAGCCTCCCAAAGTGCTGGGATTACAGGCTGAGCCACCGGGCTGGCCAAAGCCAAGCAGTTTAAGAGCACATGGTTCCAGTTCAGCCTGTCCCCCACTCAGCCCTCATTTCACCTCCTCCTTGGCCCCAGGGGAATCAGATGCAAACTATTTTTTTTTTGAGTTGGGAGTCTCACTCGGTCGCCCAGACTGAAGTGCAGTGGCCGCTCCCAGCCACCGCAGCCTCAACCTGCTGGGCTCCAGCGATCCTTCTGCCTCAGCCTTCCAAGTAGCTGGAACTGCTACCACGCCCGGCTAATTTTTTTGATTTATTGTAGAGATGAGGTCTCGCCCAGGTGGATCTCGAACCCACGGGCTCAGGCAATCCACTCATCTTGGCCTCCCAAAGCCACTGAGTCTGGCCTGCAAACTATCTTAAGGCCGGGGATTACAAACTAAGCCACCGAGTCCGGACTGCAAACTATCTTAAGGCTTAGTTTTCTCATGGGAAGATTAAGTGTAGAGGGGGAAACCAACAAAAGATAGCCAGTTTAATCTCTGTGCCCCAAGTCACACAGCAGGGACCACTCAAGTCCAGACCAGAGTTCCTTCAGGTTTTGGTCCCTGCTTGCTTAGGCTCTCAAGGAGGTAGACAACACCCAGTGCTGGGGATGAGGGCTGAGAAAGTCCTTCCCCCAGGCCCAGGCGGATCCCACCTGTTCCCCAGTTGTCTCTGTGACTTACTATGGCTGCTTCTGGCTGAGTTCTCTTCCTCACCGTGTGATCATATAACTCTGCCATCCCTGCCCCTCCTTCCTAGTTTTACCTTCAGATCTTGGCCCAGCTGTGACCCCGCCACCGCCAACCATGATCCCTAGTGCCCACCTTGGGGCCCCAGACAAGAAGAGCTGAGAACTCAGTGCTGCAGGGTTAGAGCTATTGGTCCTAGTTTAGAGGGATGGACACTAATTTATAGTTTAACCTTGGGCCGGCCACACTCTGGTCTGGCCCTCAGTCTCGACTTCTGTATTCTCTGGGCTTTAGGCAAACAGAGGGCACTCCAAATTTAGCAAATCCTTTAACACATGTTTGCAGTACCACAGGGTGTGTGGCCTCTGATGGGGGGACGGGGCATGGAAGAGTCATACTTGGGAGAGGAGACGGCTCTTATTTCTAGTTCAGGCCTCTGCCTTGCTCTGTGCTCTCCCCTTGCCGTATCCCAGGGGACAGCTGTAATTTAGTGGTCTAGGAGGCTAGTGGGGCAGGGAGTGGGAATGGAACCCTGGAGTGGAACTAGGATCGGCCGGGGCCACTAAGCAGTTAATCATTGCAGGTGAGCAGCGGCTAGGCCTCCATGGGGGATGGAAGGGAGTGAATTAACATTGTAGGCCTAAGGCAAGTTTCCAAGCTCAACTTACTCCATTTTCTTCCAAAAGCTCAAGTCTCATGAAAAAAATCTTGCTGGCCGGGCTCAGTGGCTCAGCCTGTAATCCTAGCACTTTGGGAGGCCTAGGCGAGTGGATTGCCTGAGCCCGCGGGTTCGAGACCAAGTAGCTGGGACTAGAGACATGTGCCATCATGCCCGACTAATTTTTTTTTTTTTTTTTTTTTT
>NW_007252938.1:4477-5571 GCF_000164805.1 Carlito syrichta
GTCTTCCTTTTTTTTTGAGTTGGAGTCTCACTCTGTCACCCAGACTGGAGTACAGTGGCCGCTCCCGGCCACCGCAGCCTCGACCTGCTGGACTCCGGCGATCCTTCCACCTCAGCCTTCCAAGTAGCCGAAACTACAGGCGTGCGCTACCACACCCAGCTGATTTTTTGGTTTATCGTAGAGATGAGGTCTTGCCTGCCCAGGCGGGTCTCGAACCCACAGGCTCAGGCAATCCACTCACCTCAGCCTCCCAAAGGAGCAGGATTATAGGTTGAGCCACTGAGCCCAGCTAGCCTTCCTTTTTTTAACCCTTTGAGCACATAGTGGCTCCTGTGGAGGAACATGAGACCCAATTAGACCAGCATCAATTGTGTAAATTGGGTAAACTGTTTTGGGGAAGGAAATCTTGGAATGAGCTTACAAGGATTGTAAAAGCTAATACATATTAAGCTTGCGAACTCATCCTAGAAAAAGTGCTACATACCTCGTTGCTGAATATCACTATGGTCACCTTTGAAGTACTTCCCTTGGGAAGCCATGCACTGTAAGAAATAGAATGATTTATTTACAAAATGAACGCTCAATCACTTCCGGCTTCTTTGTTCTTTTTTCACGGGCTTTCACTTTGGCAGGCTTTTTTTTTTTTTGAGTTGGAGTCTCATTCTGTCGCCCAGGCTGGAGTGCAGAGGCATGCTCACAGCCATTACAACGTCGACCTACTGGGCTCAGGCGGTCCTTCCACCTCAGCCTTCCAAGTAGCTGGAACTACAGGCAACTTGGCGAGACCTCATCTCTGAAATAAATAAATTAATTAATTAACTAGGTGTGGTAGCACGCACCTGTAGTTCCAGCTACTTGGAAGGGTGAGGTGGAAGGGTCACCTGAGCCCAGCAGGTCAACGCTGAGTGGCTGTGAGCGTGCCACTGCACTCCAGCCTGGGTGACGAAGTGAGACCCCAACTCCAAATAAACAAACAAACATACATACATATTCGATTGGTTATAGGAGGCGCTAGGAATATTTATGAAAGGAATCACAGCCAGGCTCAGTGGCTCAGCCTGTAATCCCGCACCTTTGGGAGGCTGAGGTGAGTG
>NW_007252938.1:5838-7869 GCF_000164805.1 Carlito syrichta
GTGACAGTGAGACTCCAACTCAAAAAAAAAAAAAAAGAAAAGAATCACACACATGTGATAAGCAAACATACATGTTACATGCATTCCATGTTGGGTGGAGACTTAACATTAAAATACAGTAAAATTAGACTCTAGGCTGGGCTCGGTGGCTCAGCCTGTAATCCCAGCACTTTGGGAGGCTGAGGCAAGTGGATTGCCTGAGCCTGAGGGTTCAAGACCCGCCTGGGCAACTTGGTGAGACCTTATCTCTACAATAAATCAAAAATTAGCTGGGCATGGTAGCGCGTGCCTGTAACTCCAGCTACTTGGAAGGCTGAGGCAGAAGGATCGCCGGAGCCCAGCAGGTTGAGGCCGCAGTGGCCGGGAGTGTGCCACTGCACTCCAGTCTGGGCGACAGAGTGAGACTCCAACTCAAACATAAATAAATAAATAGTTTTTCTGGGGTATCCCTGGCCAAGAGGGTATTCAGTCTGTCAGGAGGCTTAGGATTTTATATTTATTCCACATTTCCCCCTTTGGCCAAGATATGTTATTGGCAGAATTGATGACCAAATTTTTATTTTTTCCCATGTCATTGTCAGGTTGGTGTGGCTACCTGTCCCATGTCTCTCCAGTCTCTCAGTGGAACCCTTGCGGCTAACAGACTTATAGCCAATTGGAAATCCTGGCCCATACAGGAATAAACATGGGCAGGCAATCATTAATACTTAAGACCTAACAAGCAAATACATGCCAAAAGATAGTGTTATAAATTTAACTTCTCTATAAGTTTTATGCATTGAGCCACCATAATTCTGGTTTTAACAGCAGTCTTACAGCAGTTAGTTGTACATATCATCAGTAATTTAAATTTAAATGTGAAGAAGAAAAGTATGATGGAGACTATGATTCTTTTTTTTTTTTAATGAGTCACAGTCTCACTCTGTCACCCAAGCTGGAGTTCAGTGGCATGCTCACGGCCACCACAACCTCTACCTGCTGGGCTCAGGCAATCCTTCCACTCAGCCTTCCAAGTAGCTGAAACTACAAGCACGTGCCACCACGCCCAGCTAACTTTTTGATTTATTATAGAGATGAAGTCTTGCCATGTTGCCCTGGCTGGTCTCGAACCCATGAACTCAAGCAATCCTCTTGCCTCTGTCTCAGCTGGAATTACAAGCGTGAGTCACTATATCCGGCTGAGACTATGATATTAATAAGGACTTGAATGGCAGCTTGAAACCTTCCCAGTTTGGCAGGAAGCTAATTAAATAGATTGAGAGGATCAGTAGTTCATACCTCTTGTAATCACTTAGCTCGTTTGGAAATTCCTTCTATGTGAGTTTCTACTTCACCTGAAGTGTTGATGAATGTAAGTGCAGCAGGTGGTATGGGCCACTGCACAGCCCCCTCCTTGTCCTTGTTTGGCTGGGAGAAAATCTAAAGCAATTATATTATCTAGAACCACTTGAGCTGAAGAGTTCATAGACTTTTATTGGGCTGCAAGGCTTTTTTATTTTTTAGAGTTGGAGTCTCTGTCGCCCAGACTGGAGTGCGGTGGCTGCTCCCGGCCACTGCAGCCTCAACCTGCTGGGCTCTGGCGATCCTTCCGCCTCAGCCTTCCAAGTAGCTGTAACTACAGGCGCGCACTACTACACCCGGCTAATTTTTTTATTTATTGTAAAGGTGAGGTCTCACCAAGTTACCCAGGCGGGTCTCGAACCCGTGGGCTCAGGCAATCCACTCACCTCAGACTCCCAAGGCGCGGGATTACAGGCTGAGCCACTGAGCCCGGCTAAGGCTGCAAGGCTTTTTACACTGTCTTCAGCTATCTGACCAATAGTGGTGAATAGGTTTTAATACACTGGTCAAGTTTCAAATTAGATTCCTTCAGGTTTGAATTAGTTTCCTCTAAGGATGCTATCAGAGACCCCAGACCACATTTGGAGCTCTCATAGCAACAATTAAAAATGGTCTCTAAGCCGGGCTCGGTGGCTCAGCCTGTAATCCCGCGCCTTTGGGAGGCTGAGGTGAGTGGATTGCCTGAACCCA
>NW_007252938.1:8699-15695 GCF_000164805.1 Carlito syrichta
ATCCACTCACCTCAGCCTCCCAAAGGCACGGGATTACAGGCTGAGCCACCGAGCCCGGCAACACTCTCTGTTCTAATTGTGCATGCAAATATACTAATTCAGGCCTGTCAAAAGTTCCCCATTGTGACCGACAAAGCTTTAAGTTGTCCAGGGTTAGCTTTTTCCAGGATCCCAAATGTTAACAATAATTTTTGCCATAATTCATATCATGTGAGCCATTGGAGTTTCTGATGGCAGCCAGTAGGCATTTGTTCCCTTCGAACCTAGGTTCTCCCATAACAGTATTTACTTACCCTAGGCATCCTTTTGAGTGCCACTAGAGTGCCACTAGAGGGCAAGCATCTTCACCAGCTAAGTCCAGCTAAAAAGCCCCCTCTATTAGGAACGCCAGGGCCAACAAAGAGGTCCCCTCTGAGGTCTGGATGAAGGGGATCAGAGGAAAGAAGTATCCAAGATCTCAACCTAAAAATGGGAGATATTGGATTGAGGAGCGCTTACCCAGCTCCCTCCCAATGGGTCAGGAAGACAACTAAGCTGTCAGTGGGTTCTTACAGGCCCCAGGGCATTGCCTCACACTGGGGAGATCTCACAGTAGGGGAACCTAGGTCTCTGTGGAGTCCATCCTTGTTGCCAATTATGCCAACTTAAAATCACAAGACCTTTTGCCAAGGAGAACCTTTATTTTATTTTATTTTTTAAATTCAGTGTCTCACTCTGTTGCCCAGGTTGGAGTACGGTGGCAGGATCATGGTTCACCACAGGCTTGACCTGGGCTCAGGCAATCCTCCTGCCTCTACCTCCTGGGTAACTGGAACTACAGGTGTGCACCACCGTGCCAGGCTAGTTGTTTGATTTCTTTGTAGAGACGAGGTCTCACTAAGTTGCCCAGTCTGGTCTCGAACCCCTGGGCTCAGGTAATCCTCCTGTCTCTGCCTCCCAAAGTACTGGGATTATAGATGTGAACCACTGCACCCAGCGAGAACCTTATTTTGTATGACAGATTGCAATCTGCAGGCTGGGAAGCAGAACCTACAGCTGAGATAGAAAGGCGGCACTTGGAGGAAAGAAGGCTGGAAGTTTTATGCTAAATGTGTTGGCTAAACATACATGTTTAACATCAAAGGAGGCACTATGACTTACTCATGAGTTATACATGTGTGACAAGCAAACATACATGTTACACACATCCCATGTTCACTTTGGGGTTGAGACTTAACATTAAAATGCAGTAAAATTAGGCTCTCTATACATCAAAAGGTGAGACATAGGACACAAAAGACCTTTGAGTGCCATCTCTGTAAACTGGCCAGAACCAGTCTGTGGTTGACCATCATTTATCAGGAAGGAATGCTTTATAAGCTAGTCAGCTGCCATGTTTAAATCTCACAAAAGGAGAGGAGGCTGGCCATGTTGTCAGGCAATTGGTTGAAGTTGAAATCAGCAGAGTAATCTTCCATTCTTTGTTTTCCTTTTTTTTTTTTTTTTGAGTTGGAGTCTCACTCTCTCGCCCAGACTGGAGTGCAGTGACCACTCCTGGCCACTGCAGCCTTGACCTGTTGGGCTCTGGTAATCCTTCTGCCTCAGCCTTCCAAGTAGTTGGAACTACAGGCACGCGCTACCACCCCCAGCTAATTTTTGATTTATTGTAGAGATGAGGTCTCACCAAGTTGCCCAGGTGGGTCTTGAACCTACAGGGTCAGGCAATTCACTCACCTCAGCCTCCCAAAGCACAGGATTACAGGCTGAGCCACCGAGCCTGGCCCAGAGCTGGTTTCTATTTAACTTTTAGGAAAATGTCTGGTAAAGGTTAGTGAGGAAGGGGTGTACTGGGGTGTGACTGACTGCCCATCTCATCATGGCCAGGAAACAAAGTTGTTCTGGGGTCTCCTTGGCTAAGAGTGGTCTGTTCAGTTGATTGAGGAGTTTAGGATTTTATTTTAGTTTGCAGAGGGTTAAGTCCTCTGAAAACCTCGGCAATCAGAGGGCCCCTAGAATCCTCAGACTTCCCTCCTTATTTATAAGTCCAGAGCAGCTTGCTGATTGGAGAAGGGCTGACCAGGTGTCTACAGAGACCTGTGGGAACGATGCCTCTAGATGGAGCTCCTGCCCTTTCATCCTCTTCCCCTGGCCTGGGGGCTGATCACTAACTGGCCTTTATGGCCCCTTCACTGTAGGAGTGATATTCATCCCCAAAGTCAGGTCCTCCTTGGACCCTGAGAGCTTCAGAATAGCAACCAGCCAAGGGAAGGTTGAGTTGTAGGTTGAGTTCAGTTCCCCAGGTTGAGTCCAGTTCCTCAGGTTGAGTCCCCACCACTTGTTGAGCCTCAGGGGCCTGCTTTGAATGATGGGAAGATGATCCCATTTGGAACTTGGGTGCTGGGGCCGTTTAGCCAGCAGGGAGGGATAGAATCAGGCAGCCATCTTGGAGCCAGTCCAGAGAGTATCTGCTTGGACTGCAAGCTTAATATCAGCAAGGTTAATCATTCTCATTCCTTCCAGCCCCTACCTGAAGGCTGCCTTGTGACCAGACACAGATAACAGGAAGGTGTTTGACCCACAGGGGCGGAGATTCTGGGCTTCACGGAGGTGGGGTGGCTCAAAGAGGAAGAGGAGAGAACCCTGAGCTTTTCCTGAGTGGCAGTCCATCACACATACAATCTCTCATCACCCATCCTCCCAGCTGCAGAAACTACAGCTTTTAGTCTGACTCCGCCCTGCCCTGACTTCTTTTCTTTTCTTTTCTTTTTTTTTTTGAGTTGGAGTCTCACTCTGTCGCCCAGACTGGAGTGCAGTGGCCGCTCCCGGCCACCGCAGCCTCGACCTGCTGGGCTCCGGTGATCCTTCCGCTCAGCCTTCCGAGTAGCTAGAACTACAGGCGCACACTACCACGCCCAGCTAATTTTTTGATTTATTGTGGAGATGAGGTCTCCCCTGCCCAGGCGGGTCTCAAACCCGCGGGCTCAGGTAATCCACTCACCTCAGCCTCCCAAAGGTGCAGGATTACAGGCTGAGCCACCGAGCCCAGCTTGACTTCTTTTCATACAGCAGCTACAGGAGAGAAAATCTGTAAGAGGCCCTCGGGATAGCATCCAAGGGAATGTAGATCTGGTGTTTCTTCTTTGGGCTTATCTCCTGCACACACACCTTCCTAACTTCTGTCTCAGCCACCTTGGAATCCTGCTAATGCTTCTATTACCTTTTGCTAAGACCTTTCCACAGAATGCCTTTCCCCCTGCTGTTTTGTGTTGACAAATATTACACCTCTGGAAGCCTTTCCCGACTTCCTTGGGCTTCCACAGAGCAACACCATGCTCTGTGCTTCCCTCTGAAAACCTTACCTCATTGATCTAAGAGTTATTGGTTCTCAGATCTGTCTGTCCCCACCAGACCTTGCAAGGGACTCAGTTCCCTTCCTGTCTGAGACCAGCATGGGCCAGTGAACTGGCTGCTCAGAAAGCATTTGTTGAGTGCACGATGAGTACATGGATTCCCTAACTTACGTAGCACTTCCTCTGTGCCAGGCCCTGGGAGTCTGGCACAAAATGACATAGACACAGCCCGGCTTGCAGGAGTGCACGTTTTGTTTGGGACAAGGCAGACCAAAAAACACAATAGACAGAAATCTGTAAAAGGGGACAGAGTGATGTCATGAGAAAGCACATGGAGGGTTATTTTTAGGTTTAGCTAGGTTAGAAGTCGTTGTGGGAGGGGGTGGGGAATTGTGGGTTGTGATTTAAGTGGCCACAAGGGGCCACCAGCCTGGAGAGGATGAATGAAGAACATTCCCGGCATAGAAGGAGTTGCTGAAGCACAGGCCTCAACGTGGCAAGTGTGCCTGGGGCTCATTCGTGGGGGTGGCAGGGGGGTGATTTGATATGGGGTCTCGAACAAGGGGCAGGGCCTTCGATGTCATTGAAGAAATTTGGTTTTTACAACAGATTCCATGAGAAAGCAGTGAAGGGTTAATGAGGGGGCTGTCAGATAGTAAGACGTTTTTAGGTTTTGTTTTCTCTTTTTAAAAAACGTCCACCATCTCAAACCAAGTGAAGTGGGGACCAAAGTGAAGTCCAGACTTTGCCTGCACGATGACCATTTGTATGTCTAACCCTGAATTGTACCCTATATCTTTAAAATAATAAAGTCAAATTAGCTGGGCGTGGTGGCAAGTGCCTGTAATTCCAGCTACTTGGAAGACTGAGGCAGAAGGATCACCTGAGTCCAGCAGGTCAAGGCTGCGGTGGTCATTGAGTATACTACTGCACTCCAACCTGGGTGACAGAGTGAGACTCCAACTCAAAAAAAAAAAAAAAAAAAAAGGCACCCGGCAAATGAAAACTACAAGATTCCCTTTGCCCTACCTATCAGATGAGCACAAAACCAAAGTTTGATACTATACTGTGTTGACAAGACCATAGAGAAACAAGTCCTCTCATACTTTGCTGCTGAGGGACAACATTGATAAAACCCCATAAAATTGTAACCATCTGGTGGCCCATGCCTGTAGTTCCAGCTACTTGGAAGACTGAGGTGGAAGGATCACCTGAGCCCAGCAGGTTGAGGCTGTGGTGGCTGTGAGCGTTTCACTGCACTCCAGCCTGGGCGACACAGTGAGACATGAGGCTCCAACTCAAAAAAAAAAAAAAGATTGCTCATTGCGTTATTTGTCATTTTTTGGAAAGAGAAACGAGGCATGTATTCATCATTGGGATCCCCAGTCAACACCTCCGCCACAGCCCACAGCTAGTGAGGGAGAAGGAAAGATACTCTCTTCCCCACCAGAAGCCCATAACTCTTTTGCTGTCTCTGCCTATCTTCCCTCCACCAGTGCCCTTGTCCCTTTGCAGCATGAGTCTGATGAGCCTGGTGTGATAAACCCAGTACCAGGGTAAGAGTCTCAGATGAAGGGATCAGATGCCCAGATTCTTTTTTTTTTTTTTTAATCAGAGTCTCACTCTGTCACCCAGGCTGGAGTGCCGTGGCACGCTTACGGTCACCCCAGCCTCAATCTGCTGGCCTCAGGTGATCCTTCTAAGTAGCTGGAACCACAGGTATGCACCACCACGCCTGGCTAATTTTTTTTTTTAATTGTGGAGATGAAGTCTCACCAAGTTGCCCAGGCTGGTCTCGAACTCCTGGGATTTAGGCAATCCTCTTGCCTTGGCCTCCCAAAGGTCTGGGATTAGGGATTACAGGCATGAGCCACTCTGCACCAGGCTCAGATGCCTGGATTCTTCTTCCTTTTTTTTTTTTTTTGAGATGAAGTCTCAGGCTGGAGTGTAGTGGAACAGCCTCAATCTACTGGGCTCAGGTGATCCCTCCACCTCAGCCTTCCAAGTAGCTGGACTATAGGAACTATAGTCATGCACCACCACATCCAGCTAATTTTTTGATTTATTGTAGAGAAGAGGTCTCACCAAGTTGCCCAGGATGGTCTTGAACCCATGGGCTCAGGTAATCCTCTTACCTCAGCCTCCCAAAATGCTGGGATTATAGCCAGATGCCTGGATTCTAACTTAACTTCCACCCCCCCCCCACTTGCCAGTGAACATCAGGCTAGTTCTAGCCCCATTTGGGGCCTCTCAGGAATGAGAAAGCAATGTATCCCCTAACCCACTCATCCCCCCCAAAAGGATTTATAAAACACAAGATACAAGTGAATCTGTCTATTAGAACAGACTGTTGGAGGAACCCCAGGAAACACTTCTTTGATCAGGAACCAGTGCCCAGTGCCCCAGTCCCGTGAAGTGTGGCGCCAGCACCCATGGCCGCAGCATAGAACTTCACCACCTCCTCGTTGGGATTGCCCTGGGCTGAGTCAAACCACAACTGGATGCAGCGGCCACTCCCTCGGCTGTAGTTGCTGACCTTGTAGGAGTGACTCCAGAGATCCTCACAAAGGGCAGCTGGGGTGGGGAAGTAGGACTCAAACGTACGGCAGGTGGTCCCAGTTGGGCACTGGTTAATCCCTGAGAGAGAACACGTATTGTTAGCTTCTGGGCTGGGCAGCACCTCTCCCAACCCCGAATCCCCACTCCCATCCCCCGTCTCTTCAACCCCATCCCTCACCTGAGGTCCAGTTCCAGCCTTTTTGCCAGTTGCTCTTGCAGGTGTAGGAGGTGCGACAATCCTCCCACCAGCGCTCACAGTCTTCCTTGCACAGGGGCACGTTCAGGATCCGCTCTTTGCGCCAGCTTTGGTTTACCTGGGTTGGGAGGGGAGGCTCCTGTCCGTCAGGTGGTCAGCTGCCTCAGCAGGTACAGCCTTGAAGGTGCCTCCACCATCCCAGACCAGAATTCCTGGACCAAGCACTCCCTGAAGGTGGCTGACAAGCTCTGCCCTCTACTGAGGTTCATGCTTGTGGGGACAGCACTCGCACCTGCCGGATCCAGGGCCCCAGGTTGGGTGAGCACTCGTAGAGGCAGTTGTCCTGGATGAAGTGACGCTTGCAGGCGGGCTCCATCGTGCCGCAGTGTTCCCAGTTAAAGTTATACAGGCGGGAGGTGTCCTTGTGCAGCTCCTGGCTGGTGTCGACGGTGCAGCAGGCGTTCTTCCTCCAGGGACTGCACTGGGTGGGGAAGGCACAGGACTAAATCCCTCCCCCACCACAGCTGTCTGCTCTGTATTCTGGCTCCTCTGCCCCAGGTGGGTCATCCAGAGGAGCACTCACTGTGGAGGACCATTGAGGGTACGGAGGCAATTGGATACTGGCTTGGGGATGTGGGAGACCAGTGGAGCTACAGTCTGGGAGAGTAATTATTTGCACAGGGTGTTTGTTTGTTTGTTCGTTCATTTGAGATGAGCTTTCCCTGTGTTGCCCAGGCTGGTCTCAAACTCTTGGTCTCAAGCAATCCTCCTGCCTCGGCCTCCCAAAACACTAAGATTATAGGTGTGAGCCATGCACCCAGCCTATATAATACTTAACAGTTTACAAAGTTATTTCAGCCAGGCTCGGTGGCTCAGCCTGTAATCCCAGCACTTTGGGAGGCTGAGGTGAGT
>NW_007252938.1:16372-17774 GCF_000164805.1 Carlito syrichta
CTCTGTCACCCAAACTGGAGTGCAGTGGCCGCTCCCAGCCACCGCAGCCTTGACCTGCTGTGGCTCTGGTGATCCTTCCGCCTCAGCCTTCCAAGTAGCTGGAACTACAGGCGTGCGCTATCACGCCAGGCTAATTTTTTAATTTTATTGTAGAGATGAGGTCTCGCCAAGTTGCCCAGGTGGGTCTCGAACCCGCGTGCTCAGGCAATCCACTCACCTCAGCCTCACAAAGGCACGGGATTACAGGCTGAGCCACCGATCCTGGCTAAAAATTTTTTTTTTGAGTTGGAGTCTCACTCAGTCGCCCAGACTGTAGTGCAGTGGCCACTCCCGGCCACCGCAGCCTCCACCTGCTGGGACCCGGCGATCCTTCTGCCTCAGCCTTCCGAGTAGTCGGAACTACAGGCGTGCGCTACCACGCCCGGCTAGTTTTTTTATTTATTGTAGAGATGAGGTCTCACTGCCTAGGCGGGTCTCGAACCCACGGGCTCAGTCAATCCACTCACCTCAGCCTCCCAAAGGCGTGGGATTACAGGCTGAGCCACCGAGCCTGGCCTGGCTAAAATTTTTTTTAAAAGATTAGCCAGGTGTGGTGGCTCACACCTGTAATCAGGAGGCTGATGCAGGAGGTGTGGTGAGCTGTAATTGTGCTACTGCAAAAAAAAAAAAAAGGAAAGAAAGAAAATGGTAGGTGCAAAGTCCCTGGTTCTTTTGCACTTTATCATCTCGACAACCAGTAAAAATCATTACCCCCATTTTTACAGTCTGAGTAAGCCGCACCCATGGTAGATAGTGAGGCTACAATTTTAGCTCAGGACGGGGAGAGAGGAACCGGGGCCAGGTTGTGGCGAAGGCTGGAGGTCAAGGGTCTGGTCTGGCTCTCCCAGGGTCTGGAATTCCAGGTTAGGGGGGTTTAGATAGACCCCGAGAGCAGTGTGGGCACCGAGGAGTTATAGCCTGAACTCAGTGTGGGAAAGGCAATCTCAGGCAGACAAGTTCAAGGCAGGTTAGACAAGTGGAGGTGTGGAGGTTTCTCTTTAGAAACCACTATAGGCTGGGTGTAGTGGCTCAGGCCTGTAATCCCAACACTTTGGGAGGCTGAGGTGAGAGGATTGCCCGAGTTCACAGGTTTGAGACCAGCCTGGGCAACTTGGTGAGACCTCGTCCCTACAATAAATAAAAAAACTAAGCCGGGCTCGGTGGCTCAGCCTGTAATCCTAGCACTTTGGGAGGCTGAGGTGAGTGGATTGCCTGAGCCCACGGGTTTGAGACCCACCTGGGAAACTTGGCGAGACCTCATCTCTACAATAAATCAAAAAATTAGCTGAGTGTGGTAGCACACGCCTGTAGTTCCAGTTACTTAGAAGGCTGAGGCGGAAGGATCGCTGGAGCCCAGCAGGTC
>NW_007252938.1:17794-25102 GCF_000164805.1 Carlito syrichta
AGCAGGTGGCCGGGAGCGGCCACTGCACTCCAGTCTGGGCGACAGAGTGAGACTCCAACTCAAAAACAAAAAGCAAACAAACAAAAATAACTACGCTGGCGTGGTAGCACGCACCTGTAGTTCCAGCTACTTGAAAGACTGAGACGAAAGGTTGAAGCAGAAAGATTTTCTGAGCCCAACAGGTTGAGGCTGTGGTGGCTGTGAGTGTGCCACTGCACTCCAGCCTGGGCGACAGAGTGACTCCAACTCATAAAAACAAAAACAATAAAGTAGCTGAAACGGTGGCTGGGCACCATGGCTCACATCTGTGATCCCAGCTGAGGTAGGAAGATTGCTTGAGGCCAGGAATTTGAGATCAGCCTGGATAACAGAGCAAGACTTTGTCTCTACTAAAACAAAATCAAAAAATTAGCCAGGCGTGGTGATGCACACCTGTAGTCCCAGCTACTTGGGAGACGGAGGCAGAAGGATCACCTGAGCCCAGGAGATCAAGCCTGTGGTGAGCCGTGATCATGCCATTGCACACCAGCCTGAGCAAAGAACGAGACCTCGATGCAAAAAAAAAAAAAAAAAAAGTTAGCTGGGCATGGTGGCTCATGCCTATAATCCCAGCACTTTGGGAGGTGGAAGCAAGAGGATTGTCTGAGGACATGGGTTCGAGACCAGCTTGGGCAACATGGTGAGACCTCGTCTCTACAATAAATAAAAAAATTAGCCAGATGTGGTAATATGTAGTTCTAGCTACTTGGAAGCCTGAGGCAGAAGGATCAGCAGGTCAAGGCTGCGGTGGCCGTGAATGTGTCACTGCACTCCAGCTTGGGCAAAACAGTGAAACTCCGACACACACACACACACACACACACACACACACACACACACACACACACACACAAAGGTTATGTTAGGTATATTTCTCACAAAAGAAAAAAAGGAAATTGAGTGTTGGAAATGACTCAGATGTCATGGACTTCTGGGCTTTCCCCTCTTCATTTCAAGCCCTGGCGGCTGCCCATGCCACAGTGTCTCCCTGGACATATTCCCAGCCCTCTAGCATCATGACATCTTGTGGGAATCAGATGGGGTGACCAGACAGAATGAAATCCTGGCATCTCTCCTGAACCTGGAGTTCAAATTCAAACTCACATACCCTGAACTGGCACACCTACCTGACTGGATCCAGGGCCCTAGGTTGGGTGAGTCATAGGTGGCCTTACCTATGGAATGGGGCCCTGGCCTTTCCTCCCCTTCTTTTCAGGCAGCAGCATCCTTGGCTCTGGCCACACTAGACTCTCCACTGCTTGTGCTGTCACCCTCTGACCTGTGTACATGTTGTCCTCTGCCGGGCTACCCTTTCCTGCTTTGTCTTCCTGGAAAACTCTTACTCATTCTCCAATGGCCTCTTTACTAGGAAGTCTTTCCAGCATATCTGATTTGTCACTGTCTCTTCAGAACTTAGTGGGGGTGGGGACCTGGCCTGTTTGTACATGTTTGCGGTGCCATGACCATGAGGAACCCAGCTCCTCTTCTGTCTTGCCATTGAGCTCTGAGGGCTGGTACACATTTAGCCAGTCCCTCTCCTCAATTCCCACATGTACTTGTGCCTTCTGTGGGCCTACTTCCTTATTTGCATAATTAGAGACCACCAGTCACCTACCAAGTTGACTCTTGGGGCATGTTCACTGACATGGGATAAGGAAAGCATCGGCCCATAGTGGGTGCTAGATATACGGTCCCTTCACTAGTGTAGATTTCGTGGCCTCCTCAGGGGAGGCCTTCCAGGATCACCTCAGCCACCCTCCTGCCTCCATTGCCTCCCACAGCTGACATTCCCATGCCTCTAATTTCTTCTCTATTGGGATCATCCCAGAGCCCACTCCATCCTCACCTGACCATACAACTTGTCCTCGGGGCCCGGCTGCGCCTTGTGGTACTTGGCATCCATGCAGACGTTGAGTAGGTCTGTCCTGGCCCGTGGAGTCCTGAGCTGGGTACTCCCCACAGCAGTCGTCAAAGCCAGAAGCAGCAACTGTGTCATCTGCCAGGCCATGTCCATCTATTCCTGCCAGGGAGACACAGTCAAAGGCAGACAAGGCCTGAGAGAGGGGTAGCAGCCGCATGTTCTTCCACACACCCCAAGCCCAGATCTCTGCCCTCCCCACCCTTCATACCTTACAGAGAAGCTGAGTCAAGGATGGGGGCCAGTGGAGCTGAGAGGGAGCACTTCCCCAGCCTGGAAGCAGGACTCTGCTTTCCTCCCCAGTAGCACTTTAAGTCCAGGCTGTGACACTAGCTTGCTCTTTGATCTTTAAGGGAGCCACCACCCTCTAGACTTCCCCTCTTAGATTGCGCCAGTGTTGTGTGCCCAAGGAGGAACCACAGGGTGTGGTTTGCACAAGGAGGAACCACAGGGTGTGTGGCCCACTGATGGGGGTTGGAGAATGAGGGGGCGAAAGGGCTCCAGACAGCCTCGGGCTTCTGCCTCCTCAGCCCATCCGTCTACCCCAGGGAAACTGAGGCTTGGATGCCCAGGAGACTGGCACTGGGCTGACAGGGAAGCTGAGCCATCAGCTACTGTTCACGGACCTTACACAAGTGCCATGGGAGGCAAGGTGGTGGGGGCAAGCACACCCTAACAGTCCTCTCTGTAGTGAGGACTTGGGAAGTTACTCAGGCAGTCAGGCTTGGAGCTGGAGAATGGGGGACAACAAGTGAGCAGCAAATGGAAAAGGGAACTGAGCAAGAGAAGTGGGTGGTAGGGCCATGGAGGAAAAAGCAGCAGAGAAACTAGCCTCCCAGGAGACCTGGGGGAGACCCTACTTTACCTCCCACATCTCACCCCCACTTCTCCTCCTGTCCTGTCCCAGACCTTCCCTGCTTTCTCAGACCACCTGGGAAGGTGAACTGTCACTCCCACCTTCTCACCCACTTTGTAACCCCCGCTGCCTGCTTGGTTGGACTCTCTGTTACTAAGGCTTTATCTAAGAAGCAGCACAAATTGTCAGTCAATAAGGAGCTAGTTAAACAAATTATAGTATATCTACCCAATGGGATTTAACATGGTAAAAAAGAATGAGAAAGCTGTTTATGTACATGTGGAAAAATCTCCAAGTATATTGTCATGTGAAAGAAGAAAGGTGCAGAATGCTATCTGCTGTGTAAAAATATGAGGAGTTAGAGTCAGGTGTGGTGACTCACGCCTATAATCCCAGCACTTTGGTAGGCCGAGGTGAGAGGATTGCCTGAGCCCACAGGTTTGAGACCAGCCTGGACAGCTTGGCGAGACCTTATCTCTACAATAAAAACCAAAAAATTAACGGGGTGTGGTGGCTCATGCCTGTAATTCCAGCTACTTGGAAGGCTGAGGCAGAAGGATTACCTGAACTCAGCAGGTCGAGGCTGCGGTGGTCGGGAGCGTGCCACTGCACTCCAGCCTGGGTGACAGAGTGAGACTCCAACTCAAAAAAATAAAAATAAAAATAAAGTTACTTCTTTATGACTTGCAGGGTCTGAACTTAAAACTGTTGGATGCAGTGGCTCATGCCTATAATCCTAGCACTTTGGAAGCCCACAGCAGGAGATTTGCTTGAGGCCAGGAGTTCGAGACCAGACTGGGCAACATAGCAAGACCTTGTCTCTATAAGAAATCAAAAAACTATCCAGGCGTGGTGGTGTGCACCTGTAGTCCCAGCTATTCATGAGGCTGAAGCAGAAGGATATCCTGAGCCCAGAAGGTCAAGGCTGCAGTGAGCCGTGATCATGCCGCTACACTCCAGCCTGGATAACAGAGCAAGACTCTGACTCAAAAAGAAAAAGAAAACAAAAACAAAACTCTTTCACTAGCTGTTATTTTTAAAAAGTTAAGAAATAAAAGTTCATGTTTTCAAGTTAAAGGTGCCTGATCCTTGCTTTTTATTTCTCAAACTTTATTGCAGACGGTAAAATTGCTACTAACCTAGGAAGATGCATGGTACTGCTCCTGTTTTTGCTCATGTAATGTGTATCGATGTTTTCCCATTTTGATACTGGGAACACCTCCAAATCCTATCATCAGATACTCAGCTAGTAGAATGCCTCTCCTGAGGCAGAGTCTGTGGTTTCAGTCTGTCCTCAGCACTTGGCCTTGCCAAGGTGACAGGACTAGCATCTGGTTATGCGGCACTCACTTTGCTTCACCAGAGCCCATCACAATGAGTACTGGACCATAGCCTGCAGTCCTCTGTCTTCTTTCCCTTGCACTAGCCCGTGACTTTAATGTGTTGCTGGGTCTTTGTATGTTCACTTCCTAAATAGGGACCTGCATCTGTCTTTCCTCTCTTAGGAGTGGTTTGGACGTGTATGTGAAGGTCTTTTTTAGCCTACTGAACATGAATGTCCATCATCACATTAGTAGTCGTATGTTGAGAATACTCTATTCTAGGTAGGATACTAGGTGCTTTACTTACACCATAGTGTCTTGCAATCCTCACAACATCCTGCAAGGTTGACATCATTATTCCTAACATATTAACTTGGAAACTGAGGCTCTGAGAGTTAGATAAAGTCCTAAACAGCTAGAAAGTAGATGAATCAGGATCCATCCTAAATCAGTTTGCCTGGGAAGCCCATGCCTTTTTCACCGTAATGCAACCTCCAGATATGGGGTCTTCTTTTCCTGCCCTATTCCAGCAAATGTAACTGAAAAACTGCAGCCTATATCTCCCTTTTATAACAGCCTCAGAGCTCCTCCAGAAACCCTTTAAGCTGTACAATTTTGCTAGTTTTGCTAATAAATTTTGTTGAATCATGCAGATAAAGGAAATGTTATATTTAAGAAATAATAGTAAAATGTTATCCCATTCCAATCAGAGATAAGCATAGATTTTTTTTTAATCAGCTGTTCTTCTTAGTCACATTGTCATGCAGGTAGACAAATCACAAATGACACCAAAAGGAAAAACATAAGACTTCCTTTGCTTTTTTGAGAAAAGCTAAGCAAAAACACAAATCAGTAAATAATACAGTCTGTGCCTGGACCAGTGATGAGAGTATGCCAAGAACCAAGGCCATGATTAATCTAATTCTGTGCAATGGAGTGTGTGACAGGTTAGAGAAGAGATTTTTTTGGGGGGTCAGGGTTTCCCTCTGTCACCCAGGAGGGCAGTGGCATGATCACAACTTACTATAGCCTTGACCTCCTGAGCTCAGACGATCCTTCCACCTCAATCTCCCTAATCGCTGAGACCACAGGCACGTGCCACCACACCTGGCTTATTTTTCTGGTTTTTTTTTTTCTACATTGCCTAGGCTGGTCTTGAACTTCTGGGCTCAACGGACTCTCCCACCTCGGCCTTCCAAATTGCTGGGATTACAGGCTTGAGACATCACACCCAGCAAGACATTCTTTGAGCACTGAGAAGTGAGGTCTATGTCCTCAGCTATGTCTTAGCTTCCACTTCTGTATCTTGGAATTCTAACTCTTGGATCTCCGAGTCACCACATAAGAATTCTGAGTGTCCTGCTGGAGAGAGCACACTGAGAGGTCCAGGGATTGCACAGAGGGGTTGGGGCCCTAGCCAATGCCAGCCTTCCAGCTAATACTGAAGGGCCAAACATGTGAATAAAGTCATCTTGAATGCTCAAGACCAGCCCAGACACGAGCTGAACACCACCAAATGATACTGGTTGTTGCCACATGGAGCGAAAGAATTGCTGAGTCTTGCCCAAATTCCTGACCCACAAAATCTTGAAATACCATGACATAGTTGTTTTAAGCCACTGTGTTTATTTGATTCTTTAAGCTGTGCATTTTGAAATAATCTTACACTTACAAAACAATTGCAAAAGTAGCAAAGAGAGTTCCTGTATGCTTTTCATTCAGCTTCCCCAAATGCTGGCATCTTACATAACTAAAGTCCAAATATTAAAAAATCAGGAAATTAACAGTGAGGCAATGCTATTGACTAATCTACAAACTTTATTCCATTTTTACCAGTTCCCTTACCAATGTCTTTTCTCTGGATGCCATGGTGCCAGTTCCCAGGAATAAAATTACCCCCCCAATTCCCTTGCACTTTGCTTTCTTATTTAACAGGATGTGCAGCCGATGGTTCTTTATCTGTGTATATAGATATATGTGACTCTGTGTAATCAAATAACTTTATTGACTCTAAGTGGCTTCTCATATTTCACTGTTACATCAATGCTGTAGTGAATGTCCTTGTATGTTCACCCATCTTTGTATATAACCTATGTAGAGGGGGGAGCATATAAAATGGTGCAACTGTTGTGGAAAATGGTATGGTGGTTCCTCAAAAAAATTAAATATAGGATTACCATATCATCCAGCAATTCCACTTCTGGGTACATATTCAAAAAAGTGGAAAGCAGACACTCAATAGACATTTACACACTCATATTCATAGTAGTATTCTTCCCATCAGCCAGAAGTTGGAAGCAACCCAACTGTCCATGGATGAATAAATAGATCAACAAAATGTGGTCTACATATACAATGGGATCAGAAAATGGAACTAGGCACAGTGGCTCACACCTGTAATCAGCGTTAGGAAACCAAGATGGGAAGATCACTTGAAGCCAGGAGTCTGAGACCAACCTGGGCAACATAGTGAGATCTCATCCCTATAAACAATGGATAAATTAGCCAGGCACGGTGGCTTGGTGTTAGTTAGTTGGAAGGCTGTGATGGGAGAATGGCTTGAGCCCAGGAGTTAGAGACCGCAGTGAGGTATAATCACTCCATTGCACTCCAGCCTGGGTGACAGAGTGAGACCTGTCTCTAAACAAAACAAAACAAAACAAAAGGAATTCAGCTTTAAAAAGGATATTCTGACACATAAATAAACCTTGAAGACATTATGCTAAATGAAATAAGCCAGTCACAAAAAGACAAATACTGTACTGTATGGTTCCATTTATATGATATACTTAGAGTAGTCAAATTTGAAGACAGAAAGTAGAATGGTGGGTTGCAGGTGTTGGAGAGAGGGGTGAATGAGTGTCAGTTTAGTGGGTATAAAGAGTCAATTTGAGGCCAGGCTCGGTGGCTCAGCCTGTAATCCCAGCACTTTGGGAGCCTGAGGTGAGTGGATTGCCTGAGCCCACGGGTTCGAGACCTACCCAGGCAACTTGGCGAGACCCTCTCTCCACAATAAATCAAAAATTAGCCAGGTGTGGTAGTGCGTGCCTGTAGTTCCAGCTACTGGAAGGCTGAGGCGGAAGGATCCCTGGAGCCCACCAGCAGGTCAAGGCTGCATTGGCCGGAGGTGGCCACTGCACTCCAGTCTGGGCGACAGAGACTCCAACTCAGGA
>NW_007252938.1:25124-26071 GCF_000164805.1 Carlito syrichta
TCCAACTCAGGAAAAAAAAAAAAAAAGAGTCAATTTGGGAAGATAAAAATTTTTTGAAGATGGATGGTGGTGGTAGTTATACCACAATGTGAATGTACTTAAGGCTACTAAACTGTATACTTCAGATAGTAAATTTTCGCCAGGTGCGGTGGCTCAAGTCTGTAATCCCAGCACTTTGGGAGGCCGAGGCTAGAGGATTGCCTGAACTCAGGAGTTCAAGACCAGCCTGGGCAACTTGGTGAGACATCATCTCTACAATAAATCAAAAAAATAAGCTGGGTGTGGTAGCACACGCCTGTAGTTCTGGCTACTTGGAAGGCTGAGGCAGAAGGATTGCCTGAGCCCAGCAAGTTGAGGCTGTTGTGGCCGTGAGCGTGCCACTGCACTCCAGCCTGGGTGACAGAGTGAGACTCCGACTCAAAAAAAAAAGATGGTAAATTTTATGTTATGTATTATTTATTTATTTTTTGCATCAGAGTCTCACTCCATCACCCAGGCTGGAGTGCAGTGGCATGCTCACGGCCATCCCAGTGTCAACCTGCTGGGTTCAGGCAATCCTTCCGCCTTAGCTTTTCAAGCAGCCAGAACTACAAGCATGCGCTATGATGTCCAGCTAATTTTTTTTATTTATTGTAGAGAAGAGGTCTCACCAAGTTGTCCAGGCTGGTCTTGAACCCCTGGACTCCGACAGTCCTCTACCCTTGGCTGCCCAAAGTGCTGGGATTACAGGTGTGAACTACCGAGCCCAGCCTTAATTTTTAAAAGATATAGGGTTTTGCTATGTTGCCCAGGCTGGTCTCAAGCTCTTGGACTTAAGTGATTCTTCTGCCTTGACCTCCCAAAGTAATGGGATTACAGATGTGAGCCACCATAACTGGTCTGTTTTATCATAATTCTTTTTTTTTTTTTTGAGTTGGAGTCTCACTCTGTCACCCAGACTGGAGTGC